>NC_083314.1:110215574-110390474 GCF_963455315.2 Globicephala melas
AACTTCTTAAAGAGGTGAAGTTTGGGATAAACCCAGAGAGGCATCCTCAACTTTTTCTGTACTTATTGACTCATTCTCAGAACAAAGTTTTGAAATGTATAAAATAAAACACAAAAGATAATAACAAAAACCAGTTTAATTGAAACAGAGCTGTTGAAATACCAAAAAGTTGTGAAATCATAATAAGTACACTTCTTTGTTAAGGCATTAAACAAAAAATTCCAGTTGCAAGTCTAATAACTATTGTAATTTCAAAGTAGTGATGAGCATAAGTGTTAATTCATGGTATCTGCAGTGATTTTAATGTGATATGGCTACATCTGATTTCTATTTGTGACAAAGTCACGTGTACTTCTAATATTTCTATAGTTTGTTGCCTACATTCATAATAGAAGGAAATGCTACACTTCTGCCAGTGAAAATCAAGATGTAATTTTTCTTATATCCAAGTTCACAAATCCCCTTCATTTTACCTCTGGGCCCTGAGTGTTTGAGGAGTAGATAGGTATGGCTAAGGACTTTATGTGTGTGTGTGTGTGTGTGTGTGTGTGTGTGTAGAGTGTGCACTGTGTGGGGCAGGGTGAGAAAATGATGAATGGATGGGAAGAGAAGTGATTGTGAAGGTTTTGGCATGCCAGAGAAAGGAATTGTATCAGTGGGGAGCCATCAGTGATGTTTTTGAGCAGGGAGCTGACACAAATGTATCTTTGTTCTAGGAAAGTAATTTCTAGTCTAATGGGAGTTGGGATAAAAGGGCTGGAAGCAGGAAGACTTTTAGTAGTTCATTGCATTGGTCAGGAGAAATATATTGAGAGCTTGAAGTAATTCAGTAGAAGTGGAAAAGAGAAGACCTAAGCAAGGGACAAGTGGATGGGCATGCTGAAAGGACTTGGTGACTGACTGAACAGAGTAAATGATGGAACAGAGGGGAAAAAAGCTGATTCTAAGTGTTTACCTTGTCACAAAGGGAAGATGTCAGATAGGGAAAATGAATTGAAACAGAGAACAAGCGAGGTGGGTAAATTTGTGGCAAAGGAATTATAAGATCTTTTTGGGTATATTGAAATTTTGAGATCTTCATGGGCTGTTCATGTGAAAATGTTCAGTGGAAGTTGGAGATGTGAGTCTAGAACTTGGACAAAAGTTCAGGGTTGGAGAAGTAGATTTGGCAATCATAAGAAAAACAGCTGAAATCAAGGGAGTAAAAGAAATCACCAAAGGAGAGCAAGGGTGCTGAAGATGGACTCTTGTGTGACTTCTCAGGCTGTGCAAATACGTTCCAGGAAGAAAGACTTAGCGATTTTGCACATTTAGTCCTTGTTTCTTCAGTTCCGCAAAGTGAAAAATGTGCTTGTTGTTTCAGATATTTTACTTCCTCAAAGATCAATAAGACATTGGCCTGCTTTCAAGGAATTAATATTTCTAGTAGGGAAGCCGACATATGGACAAATATAATTTAGTGTAAGTGCAGTAGTAGAAGTACGTACACAGAAGAGGGGAGTGATTAACTACAACTGGGGTGATAGACAAGGAAGGCTTCTGAGAAGGTGACATCTGATCTGGGTTCTGAGGAACGAGTAGAAGTTTGCCAGGTGGGAAAGGTATTTTAAGCAGGGGGAATGGTAGGTGCAGAAGCCTGGTGTGTTCAAGGAACTGCTTTCCTGCATCTGCTTGTGTCATGCAACAATATTTGAATATTTACAAGACTTGAAGCCCTGTCTGTGACTAGCCCCTATCTTCATCTTAATCTTTAAAGAAGGACCCTCAGATTCTACCATGAAACTCTGCTTTATGCTTAGTCCAAGGTTTTTCCATTGAAATTTAGCTCCACTTTCTTTGGTTTTGTTCTTTTAAAATTGGAGATGATTCAGCAATCATACTTTGTCAAAAAAAAAGTCCTACAAAGTATCCAATAAGTGCAAAATTAAAAGTAATGCCATGTTTCATGGAACATAATTCATCCAAAGTCCTCTGTGCCCCAGCCTTTTTTGTCTCCAGATTATATTCATAATAATTTGTGTCCTTTCATGGAAATTAAGGCCATGTCAGAGCCCCTGTTTTCAACTGAAGCATGTCAGCACTGTTCATGATATGTCCCAGCTGGTTAAGCTTAGTTTCATAGTAGAGCCATGAGCAGTATTTGGTAGATAGATGAGTAATTTTTAAATTTGAAAAATTCCATCATGAAATCATGAAAATTGTTTTATTTTGTTACTTTATATCTTTATAATATTGTATCAAGACAGAATTGTCTTCTCTACCTCTTTCTTGGAGCGCAGCTCTACTCATACTTTCTGGAGCTCTGGCACATACCTTCTAAGGATGACAGAACCAGTTCTTGGAACTGGGTTTCCCTCCTCTCTAAAATACATCCCATGAATGTACTATTCATGAGTATAAATGTTGTCTAAGGATGACAGAAGATATTCTTTGAAAAATAAGCAGATCAGAAAGACTATCAGCATAACAACAGAGTTCTGATTTAATATCGAACAAAAGAGAGATCTGTCTTTTACATATTTAATTCTGAGCTTGGACTAGGAATGATTATTTTCCTTTGTTTTCTCAAGTTACCCTGGAATTTGAAGAGCCATGCATAGCTCCAGTGGGCAGAAAGCTGGATAGAACCATTTGACTGAAAGCCCATGTCCAAGGTCAAGAGTAAAGATCTGGGACACTGTGCAGAGGGATTAAGAATAAATGAAGGGTGAAGACAGAGAGAGACCAGAGAGGAAGGACTCAGTTATTGAATGATAGGAGACTCATGGAGGAAAATAAGGTTTTCAACAACTTCTAGACTTCAGGTATAGGCCTGTCTATCTAAAAAGACACATAATTCATATATATTATCATATTCAGGCATTTACCTGTTCAGGAGAAACCAATTCACACAAATGCCAATACTCCATGCTTAGAAGGTATACAGGAGTGGAAAAATGTCTGTTTAGGAAGAAAGATTCTGTTGCACTTGGTACTATCTTACACATATCACAGGGTCTGGGGGAGGAAATAGCCTTCTCCTAGGAATCCTCTTTTTATAGATGCAGGGATTGCCTAGAAATGGACTTCAGCTCCTTACTGAGCTCCCCTTGTCTGAAATTCTAAGGAGATGGTTCCCATATAACTGGAACCAGCTGAAGTCTGGTTTAGCCTATTATGATCTCTTGCCTTGAATTGATTGATTAAATAATTAAAGGTTTGCTGAGTTATGCACCATCTTCCATGTCCCATGTCCTGTGTAGGGGCTGGGGGAACAAGGATGAGAATGAACAGAACCTTTCCTTGAGGAGCTGAGGGGTATTGAACAGGCAATACCCACTTCCCTTCTACCCACTGCAAAAAAGAAAAAAGGCTCTAAAGTCTTTAAGGAATGATGCTCTGCTGGTGGCTTTTTATCAATATTAGTGTGACGTGTAGCTAAAAAAGGCCCAGATATGTAAAAAAAAATCCGTACAAGTCTTCCAGAGACCTAGACTTGACTCATATCTACTCTCCGGTCCCTAAATTCTGTTAAACAACTTTTATTTGCCTGTTGGATTTACAAGAGACCCCTTTAAATCCAAAGTTTAGGCTGTTAGGAGTCTGACTTTTCGTGAAGACAATGACAGCCACAAATTTAGCTTGAATCATTTATTTCCCTCTCTACAGACCAATACCACTGGAAAAAACTATATTTACCCCCATTTATTGGCAGGGATAGCACTGAATGTACACACTGTTTGACCATCACTTCTAGGCTCAGAATGGGGCTCCCCATATCCTGTTAGTCCTGTCTCTAATCTGCCCTATCCACTGCCATGGTCTTCTTGAAACTTAGATCTGATTAGGCAATTCACAGGTTCTCTGGTGGGGAATGATCTGAAGTCCTTAGCGTGGCCTCCGTGCTCTCTACAGCCGATCTTTCTAGCTTTATCTCCTTGTCCAGTGGCCACTGGGTTTTCTGAACACACCGAGTGCTCCCATGATCTCTATGTTTGCTCTTGCTGTTCCCTCCACTTGGAATAGGCTTCTCCTCTTAGGCTGTTAAACATGTCAAGCCGTTAACATCCTATTCATTCTTCAGGAACTGATTTAATTATTGTAAGTATTTTGGAAGAGCCTTTGTGATTTCCTTTCTTGGTATTAATAACTTTGTGCTCTAGGTTTTCATAGCACTTTACTTATACCTCTCATAGCATAAAGGTTGCAGGAATTAAATAGTATAAATCACAGTGTTTGGCACAGTGAATGTACTCAATGAATATTAGCTATTATTTTTACTTAACACACAATGTCTGAGCGAAACATTTTTCTATATGTGTAAGTAATATGTGAATAACTCCTCCAATAGTCTATAAGCGCTTTAAGAATAAGAAAAGACAATGACTTACCCATTTTAGTATTTAGAGCCTTAGAATTGTGCTGTGTTACCTAGGAAAAGTGCAAAAAACATTTGTTGAAACATTGAATGAATGAATTTTGTTACTAGAATCTAGAAAACAAAATACAGCGTGGAAAGGCTTTTGACCCTGCTATGTCCCAAGGCAATCTGTTGGATTTTATAGGCTTCACCTTATTCAATGCTTAAAACCACCCTGTGAAACGTACATTGATCTCACTTTACACAGGAGGAAACTGAGACTAAGGGAATTTAAATAATGTGCCCCAAGTCAACAGCCAGTAAGAAGAGAAGCTGTTTGTTATATATCTGACACCAGCTCCCAGACTTTGCTCCCATGCTACCCTGACACTTAGTGACATCACACTGTCCCCAGGGGGGTTGAAATGTAGACACCAAAATGTCTCTTAACAAAGATTACTCATACAGTTCTCAGAAAGATCCCAGACAATTAAAAAAGAAATTCATCATTTCAACCCAAAGTTAGATTTCTAGGTTTTCTCCAAAGACATCCCACCCCTCTTTGAAACATGCCTTTGGAATGGACCATAAAATAGCGTTTAAATTGTAAATTCCCATGGGAAAAAATCAAACTTTTAAATAGTAGTGTGAATGAGTGTGTTGTCAGAGGACCCTAGGTGTGTAAAATCCTTTAATTGCTATTTCCAATGCTAATGTATATACTTTAATTAGAGGCGTGTAGTAGGCTTCTTTGTTAAAAAAAAAAAAAAAAAGAAAAAATCCCTGGACCATATGGATGTTGCCTCATTTTCATCTGAACTCTTCCAGGGACTGTAAGACTTAAAGAGATGTTGGAACCCAGCACTTTTCTATCTGCCAAAAAAGGTGAGAACAGTAAGTCTTGGTGCAAAGGCTGAATATACATGAGAGAAGTGTAGCCTTAAACTACGCTTTGCTTCCACATGCCTTGGTCCCACTTTGCTTTGACTAGTTATGTAATCTGCAAAGTGACAAAGCCAAGTGATTTTTACCTATCTTGCTGATTACATGGCTTGGAGTAGTGATGCATTTGGTATGAGGCAGCTTTTAATTTGCTTTAAATTTGGAACAATAAGCAATAGGAGTTTCCTGAGAAAGAAAACTGTTGAGCAGACCAGAGAGAGAAGAGGAGAGGAATGGATTCGATTGTGGGAAGGCAGAACAGCTCAGGCTCTGGGCTTGAGTTTTGGTTTGCTACTTAATAGCTCTGTGGTTGAACCTCTCTGAAGCTCAGTTTCCTCATCTACAAAATGAGGATAATACCTCCTTCCTTGCCAGGTGATCACGAGATTTAGGGATAAATTGTGTAAAGTGATGCCTAGGAGGCATGTGAGAAATACCGGATATAATTTTGATAGTTTTTATTTTTTATTGAAAGAGCTTGTCTTCCAGCAGTGAAAGGTCCTGAAAAGAATCAGGATTCAGGACAAATCTGCTTCATGCTGATGATAACTCTCTTGGTGCATTTTTCTTATTTCTTTGCCCTTCTCCCGTCCCTGGTTTTCCTTGGGTTAAATTAATGTTCCAGATTCCCTCTTATCAGACTCTTTTGTTTTTTTCTTTTCATCCGTTTAGGCAAAAGAAACTGGCAGAGTTAGTCAGACCAACTAGTCACAGGCAGGCTTTGTCTGGAAGTGAAAATTTGTTTCTCTTTCCTTTGCTCTGCCTGAATTCCTCCTCTGGTCTTCTCAGTCTCTACATGTCTGTAATAAAATGAATTGTGAGACAGATCAAGAAATGCATCACCTTGACACTTTGGTGAGTGAAGACGTAGATTTGAATAATAGGCTTAGCTGAAATATCTTCCTGGTGGTGTCCAGTTCTGTTATTTTCAAAACAGTTGCTATACCGGAAAACAACTGGTAGATACCTCCCCCAAACTGAGTATAGTTCTTATAGATGTGGACTAAGGAAGCTATTTTCTTGAGGGATTATTAGATTTTGATTAGCCTCCAATACATTTGTTCGGAACTAAATGGAGGATTTTCCCCAGGCCAGGCTGGGGTTGCCAGCTGTGACAGAGATGGACATTTAATTTGTTTGTGATTGGGCTGTCACGGCTGGACGTTTGTCATTTGATATTTCCTCTTTACTCCTTTCGCCAAATCTACTCCTAACAAGGGAAATCTTAAAAATAAGGTAGGTTAAAAATTGATGATGTGGAGTGTGTACTGGATTGTTTTCTGTTTTATTTTACTTAGTGAAAATCATAATTTTGGGGCCAGAGATTAAAATCCCTGACTCTGCTACAGGAAAAGCTCACATTACTCACAAAACACCCCAGCAATCTGTCCCATTTTTAAAGGAAGATTTAACAGCAGGCCTGTTCAGTGAGGCACGTACAAGTTCATTACCTTTATAAAACACTCTACAGGAATTTTACTAGTGTCCAAAGCAGTGCTACTAGTGGTTTCCAGCTACACATTCCTACAGAAGAACAAAAGGCAGCCAGTCCTGTGTTAGCCTTATGTTTTGGTCTTTTTTGCTTCCTTGATAATCTTCTAAATTCAATCATTGACACTGAATCTTAAAATCATTTGTATTAGCTAGCAACCTGCTCCTACTGTGGTATTTCACTGTCCTTGTGATAAAAGTTGCTTTAAAAATGTGTTGTCTAAGCTGGAGTTTGCTCCCTTGTGCTTAGTTTATGTAAAATTTCAGCTGCGATACAGGCACAGATGCTGACTTTCGTGCTGCTATACAGAAGGTCAACCGGGGTTTGTGTTACTCAATTTCTCAAAGGCAAATTGGTCAGGAGCAATGTGGGATGTTTGTTTTAATGTTCTCTCTGGCCTTCAGCTGGAGTCTTTGGTAATCTCATGCCAGATATTTGGTGAAGTGTTGCAGTCTTGATATTCATATTCTTTTCAGAGATTAGACTTCAAAGAACTTTTAAACCCGTGATTCAGTTTGGAGCCCTTTTTGTGAACATGGCTTGATGGGGGTTCACCCAATGTGCTCTGGAAACTTGAAATGGTCACTCCCTTATACTCCCCACTGCCCTAGCAACTGTCTGCCCTGGTTCTGAGCTCTGAGTTGAGACATTCTGAGCTGTGATACTTTAATTTCAGCTCTCAGGTTAGGTTGGTCTAGTTAGGATGGAGGTATTATATTAAATAAATATTATTTCAATCTTTTCTGTTTGAAGTGGGCTCTGTGTGCATATCCACACAGAATATAAATGGTCAATATTTGACTCCATCAACAACTATTTGAGTGCCCACAGGATCCATGGGTTTGTACTATGAAGAAGGCAGTTTGGTTATAGACTCAGTCTTCAAGAAGAGAGGAGGTTGTCCAAGTTAGCAGAAGTGTGATACACTGTCATCATGCATCACAAAGAACATCCTTGCACACACTGAAATGAGCACATGAGGATGCTGTGGTGAGCCCCTCCATATTTTTGTTTCACAGGTAGTTGCTGCTAATGAGGTAGTGGAAAGAGAATTTTATCTGGAGAAGGAAGGTTCTAGTCCTGGCTTTTCCGCTAGCTAGGTGTGACCTTATTTAAGTCATTTAATCTTTCTTAAGCTCAGGTTAGATGTCTCCAATGAGTAAGTTTTACTGGATGATTTAAAAGGTTCCTTCTAGCTCTAAAAAAAAGCCTTCGATTCTCATAAAGGGATGTTTTATTTGATTGTGACATTTCATTTGGCACCAATTCTGTACAGATGTCTTAACTCAGAATATGTTTGTTATTGTAGACTTAATACATGGAATTTACCATTCTATTAATGCATCTTTGAGTAAAATGCATGCCTGTGTATCTACTGTTCTCACATTCATAATATATATTATATCTTTTTAATGTACATTGTGAGAAATGCCTGTGAAACCAAATGAAATATTACTATTGTTGCATTCATTCCCACCAACTCTGTCAGGCTGGATGAATTAAATAAGGAATGATGTGTGCTACTGAAACTACATTTACTATATACTCAAGTGTCCGCGTGCTGTATAAACGCAGATATTGAATATGCTTTGGGTTTTCTTTACTAAGAGCTAGAAAAGTTCCTAACTTGAAAATAAATTGAAAATCAAATGGATGATTTAATTTTTAAACATGAATCTGAGCTATTGTTATAGAACCCATTGTCTCGGGCAGACAGCCCAGCTGGGGACTCCTAAGTGACTTTTGTCCTACACCTGGTAATTGAGCAGGTGAGAGAGGGTGAGGTAGATGTGAGACGCACAGGTTATAAGATTATGAATAGTAGGGAACGATGAACTGAGGATCAAGAAGCCTGTGGGGACTCTTGAGAATAGAAAAGCCAGGGATCTTCGATCTCCAGCTCTGTATACCCTTCAGAACATTCTACTTCCCCCCTTCTCTCTGTCCTGTTTTTTTGGCCAGCTGTCTGAACAACTTCTCATCTTACTTCTTCTCTATAAAGACACTACTGTCTAATTTTTGGAAACCTCACTTTAGCATGAATATTTTTGGATTTGAATAGTAAATTCACACCAGAAATAATTCTGCCTTGACATTTTTATACCTGAAAAATATATGAAAGGACTTGGGAGACAAGGGCCAGAGAGCAGGACGTGGATTTCCAATTTGGGAAGTGATACTTAGAGTTTGCATTAGCAGTTCTCATCTTAGGCTGTCCCTTAAAAAATGACCTAGTGATGTCAGAATGTTTTTGTTTTCCTTTGATTTTTAACTTTTTTTAAAATTGTGAAATAATTTATATAGAATAAAGTGTACAAATCTTAAGTGTACAGCTTTATGATCTCTCTCACGCACACACACACACACACACACACACACACACACACACACACTTCTTGTAATGACCATTAGATAAAGATTTAGAATATCCTTAACATCCCTTAACATCCCAGAAGGCTACTTTGTGACCCCTCCCAGCATATAAATTCATCAATTTGTACTTCCTAATCTCTTGCAACATGTTTAGAAGAAGGCTTATAGTTGTTTAATTCACAGACATTGCTAAGAAAAAGGTACCCTAATAGGTTCATTTTAAGAAGCAAAATCCAAGCCCTAGAAAATTAATTTTGATAGCATTGTAAGTGCAGGGTATTAGCTGCTCAATATTTCAAGATACTTCCAAGGGAAACTATTGCCGTGGTCTACAGGTATCTTTTTATTGAGGGTCACTGCAAGCCACAGTAGAATTCCAGCAGTCTTATTTACAATCATACTCATCCTCAGTAGCCATATTTGTGGCTTCCTGTGTAATGAGGTGATTCATCACAGTATGTCAGCCATAAAGAGTTCAGTATAAATGAATTTAGTTTCTTCAAAAAAGGTATTTATATCTAAACAATTTTACAATAATCTGACATTGCCCTTTAAAGGTAAGCACATGTTATGTGATTTGCATATGAAGAAACCGTGCATTACTCTTACTTGACTGATGTCAGCTTCAGCAGCTGCACCTGGTAGTCCCCAGGGCTGTCATTGTTTCCAAGATAGAGCTCATTTCTCAAGGGTTAATAACATAGACCTTAACATTCACTTTGGGTTGAAACTTGGCAACCACTATGAGTATACAGCCTAAGGAGCTGATTTTAAACAAAAATGGTTTAAATTGATTTACCCTTTTCAAATTAGAGTATGTCAAAATAATGGAACTTTGCATCAGTTCTAATGCTGTACATTTATTTAATGTAAAAATTTGTAAGCTATTATTCCTGGGTAGTAATTTGGGGGATGCCAGCTATGGGACAAGTTAGAGACTGGTTTCCATTGAAAATTCCAAAAGAAATTTGCAAACTTTGACTATTTTCCTTTTGTAATATCATTGCTGCTTTAAAAGAAGAGATGCTACGGCCCTTACCTTTAATAGAAGGGAGCAGTTGTGGAAGTAAAGATGATTTGAAAAGAAAGGTAGAAATAAAATGTTGGAAATCATGTTTGGTTGTATAGAATCCTGATCCCAGGATGGATTCCTTTCAGCTCAGCACCTCTGAATGGTATTTGAACTGGGCTAAGCTGGAGTGTGTGTAGTTGTTCATGGTTTAGCTTTTCAGTTTTAAAAACTCCACATAGTAAAAAAGAAGGGAATATTTGCATTCCTACTACAGTACACATTTTTGCTGTCCTGTTCAAATGTGCATTTCTATGTTATATACATTTATTAAAAATATAAACTCTTCCATCCTCCTTACTGAGCCAACAGAAGTTAAAACTTCACACTCATTTCTCTCTTTTTAAAAAGACTTAGATGTGAACATATTTATATATTTAATGTACAGCCACATTCTAAAGAAAAAAAGGTGCTGTGGGCAATTTCTACACTGAAGCCATCTTCTCAATGAGAGGAGAACTGGCCTAATGAGGACATAGGACTGTCAGTTTTCAACTTTGATCAATTTTTGGCCGAGCATGATACAGACAGAAATTTGGAGAGGAAGTTCTTACATATATTAACCAGTGAGACTGAGTTATCATGTGTCAAAAGATGCAACTTCATTCTCCTATTGTTCAAAGACATGACTGAGGCATAAAGTCATTAGTATTACAGAGTGGTCTGTTATAAATTACAGATGTGAGGCTGGAGGAATATGGTCTAGATAAATCTGGGTACAGAGGGAATAACATTAGCCTTGGAGCCAGGCATTTTTGGATTCGAATTGTTTTACCATTTATGAGGTCATTTGTGCAAACTCGAGCATTCTAATTATCCTTGCTGGTTCTCAGCAAGGTGTTAGTAGTCACTATATTTCTGTTTTTTGTAAGAATTAAAAATAATGTATGTGAAGTATTTGGCGCATAGTAGTTGCTCAATAAATGGTGAGTGTTATTAAGATGGTGTGATTGTAAGCATTTAAAAAGTGAGCTTTTAAGTCACAGAGAGTCTCTGGCAGTTATATTACCTCCTTTTGAGAGGTCTCAGGGTATACTTATAGGCTTCTTGGTGGTGACTTCTTCAGAAATCTTCACAAGTTTTCTACCCTCACACCCAGTAAAGGACATTTCACTCACAATGGTCAAGAGACACAGTGCTGCCCAAAGAAGTATCTATGGCATCTATACAGACAGCATCTGGCCAACCAATCAGAAGCTTAACTTCTAGTCATATAGAAAATAAGGCAGGAGGGTGGTAAAAACAGAAAGATATACAGAAGGAAGGCAATGAGCACCCATGGGTTAGAAAGAAGGGTAGAGAGAAGCCATAATATGGTGACAGTAAATAAATCAGTAGTGCTAAAAACAGGAAAGCAGAACCACTATGAACAGCTGGGCCATTATAATGGTGGACCAACTGAGTCATGAGCAATAGACACATCTTTTGGATGGGAGACTCTATGAATAGCACTGGAGTGTTCCTTGCTACTGTGTCTAGAATGATCTTCCGTTTCTCCCACAGGCCTGGCTCTATGATGCTTTTATATGATGTCCTGTCTCTTACTTCCCCAGTTATGTTACAATAAAGCCCTTTTAACTGAAGGAATTTGAGTGTGCCATCTGAAAAACCTGAAAAATAATGTTGTTTGATCTATAGATCAAGGTCAGCTTAGAGAAAGGACCCTAGGTATTTTCCCTAGAGTCCAAGTAAAGCCATGGATGTGTGACTCAGTGGTATTTGGAGAAACTGTGAAAGATTTAGTATTTCTAGACCTTAAATATGAGTCAGGGTGAAGTGGGAGATGAAGTTGGAGAGGTTGGTGAGGCAAGCTCGCTGAGGCAAATTATAAAATGTGAAGGAGCTTGGACAATACCTATGGTTGCAGGAACCATTAGAGGGTTTTTAAGAAGGGGAATGATACGGGTAGATTTTTTTAGGCAGATTGTTTTGAAGAAGATCATTTGAGGGTGACAAGACTAAATAAAGGGAGACAGACATAGAGACTGTTAAGTAGACTGGCTTCTGATTACTAGGGCTTTAAATAAGGGAGCAGCAGTGGGAATGGAAAAGAGGCTATGGTATTCAATACAATTTTAACTGACTAAATCAGAAATATTGGATTGATGTAAAGAATGAAGGGGGCAGTCAAGGATGATTCCCAAGTTTCTAGTTTGAGTGTCTCAAGGGATTATGGTGATATCAATGTTGAAAGAGAATATAGGAGGAAGAGATGGATTTGGGAGAAGATGATAAATGCCCTTTTGGACATGCAGTTTATGCTGGTCTATGGGACATCGAGGTAGAGTTGTTCATGAGGCAATTAGATGTATGAATCTGAAGTCTAGGGGAGAAGTCAGTGGCGGGGGTAGGGAACACACCCACTTTTTTGTGATAGTTGAAGTCACAAGGATGGAAGCGATTATGTAAGGGCAGAGGAGGACTAACGCTCAGCAGGTGAAGAAATACCACTGCAAGAGTAGGCAGAGGAAGAGGAGTCCATGTCAAAAGGAGAGAAAGACTAGTCTGAGTGAAATGAAGAAAATCAAGAGAAGATGGTAGAATTAAAGTCAAGGGAGGATAGAGTTTCATTGAGGAGAAAGTAATTATCAACATAATTAATATGTTGATATAATTAATAATATGTTGATATAATTAATTAATATGTTAATATAATTAATATTATTATCAACATAATTCAGTGTAGCAGTGAAATATAGAAATATAACTACTGAAACAAGGGCAGTTTCAGTAGAAAGGAGTGTTAAGAAAACGTTGCAGTGGAGCTGTGAGGGAAAATGAAACTGCTTTTTTGAAAAGCTTGGCTGGAGATATGGTGGGGGGAAGAGAGAGGCTGGGCCACAGCTGAGGGAGATTTAGGGACAAAGGAGATAGGAAATCAGGAGAGATCTAACAATTTTTTTTTCAAGTGATGGGAGCAGCTTGAAGTTGTTTATAGGCTGAAGAAGAGACCGTAGGGAGAGAGGAGGTTAACTTGAGATATAGGTGTGAGAGAGTTCAACTGATTAAATGAGGTCCCAGAAGAGGGAGAGGAGTCTTAAAGAAAAACTTGTCTCATTCTCTGAGTCCGGAGGAAAAGGGTCAGTGCGTGTGGCTGTAGACACACATGTGGGCTGTGGTGGCTACAGTGGAGTGGAAATCTGGGGGATGAGATCATACCTACAGATTCAATTTTCCCAGTGAGGAGGGAGGCAACGTCAACGGCTGTGAGTGAGAGGTGCAGGGTTGAGCCTCTGAGGAGACTGGAGAAGTCTGGAATTAACAGTTACTTCCAGGAATGGGAGAGAGAGATGATTATAAGCAGATAAAATGCTTATCAGAGCCAGAGGGCAGAGAAATTCAGAGACCATGAAGGTGTGTGATGCCCTTCTGCAAGGTTATATGAGGTTTTTTTCAGGCACTACTTAGCTGTCTATAATGAAGCTTGTATCTTAAATCCTCAGTCAAGTTTTTCATGTGTAGTCATTCAAATATGCATTTTCCTCTTTGGGTTCATTTCAAATGCAATTTTGAAATGAGACTTGGGAGGACTTCACACCGAGATGATGGCATTTGGCCTGGGCACTGTGGAGTGATCCTTACCTCTACCTCGTATATTGTTTCGTTTTCCAATTCATGCCATATTCTCTTGTGGAGAACATATATTTGGTGTTTAAATAAAGCAAATCCACATTTGGGGGGATATTTTAAGGATTTATTATCATTTCTTGGGCACCTTGGATTATCCAAGAACCAAAATCATTGCTGCAGGTGTTGCCACTTGCTTCCTGGCAGAAAATATATTCAAGCATTAGCTCAGGCACAAACACCTAAAACAAGAGGATTTACACTATTTAACACTTGGGCCTAGCTGATTTGCTGGCTGTATCATCATCATTATCTGTGTTAACTCCTAAAAACAGAGAAATAGTTTTGTATAAGATAAAGGCTTATCTGAAGCTTTGCTCTCAGCTCCAACTGAATGTCCAATTTCTCTGGATATGAAAATGCTAGCAGAAATCTTTTTTTTGTAAAAATGTATCACTTTTGTTCTCTTTTTGCCCTTCTGCCTTCAACCTGGACCTGGGAAGAAACGTCAAAACAGCTGTAGAGAAGTTGTGTCAGAGGTAGTAATGGCTCTTTTAACAGCAGAGAATAGAAAGATCTCAAAGTGAAGCCTATTGTCGGGAGACTTGCGCCTGTCCTGGCCGACTTCCAAGTTCGAGTTAGTTTGGATTAGACTTGGGTTGGGTAACATTTAATTTCTTAAGGGAAGATTTGAATCAAATTGTTAACCTCTCAAAATTTAACCACCAAGGTGTGATGATGGTGCTAAAAAAATTAAATGCCTGATTCTTGGTAATAATTATAATGATACCACATTTACTCTTCTCAAATTTCCTGTCTTTAAGCCTTTGCCTTAAACACTACTCAAAATTTTCACATGTGGCTATTTGGGAATAGAATTCTTTTTTGCTGTTATTGTGTAATAAAGTAATTGCATACTTTACTTTTAGATATGCAGTTAGTTTGATTCGAAAACCTTTACCAAATAATTTGCCTCTAGATTTCAATGAGCAGAAGACTTATCTACATTAGCCTTGCAAATAGAGTGGCCAGACTATATTGATTATCAGAGTGTAAGGAATTATCTACGACACAAAGACCACACCAAAACAGATAAGTGGCTTGTCATATAAACATTTATGAGCCCATGGAATGGCAGTCCTCATTTGAAAGCACACAGTATAAATTCGGCCCATACCACAGTGGGTGTGAAAATTGCAAGGTGAAATAAAACAGACGAGACCATTTAAGTTTGAAATGGAAGAACAGATCACTGGCAACAGCTATTTACTTTCACAGTCACTAAAATAGGGTGTTTTGTTGTGAAAACTATCAATACAGGGTGATGGATACCCTGCTTAAAGTGCCAATATGATGCCATTCTGAACTGCAAAACGATTTCATTACAAGTGTATGGGGAATCTTTAAACATGACATTACGATACGACTATAATGTAAGATAACAATGGAAAAACAATTTCAGAGTAAGTGTAAGGAGACTATAACCATGCAGTTAGAAGGGCACTGGAATGTGAGATTCTAATAGCTCAACATTAAAATGGTGAAAAGGATATGGTAAATTGCTTTTTTTTTCTTTTAAAACTGGGATTATCATAGACAACATTTATACTCATGAATAGTACAGTCATGGGATGTATTTTAGAGAGGAGGGAAAGCCAGTACCAATATATCCAGTTCTTATCCCCATTCTGAAGCATATCTCCACATTTTTCCCTTTTCTGAGGTTAAACTGGAGGTACTTTTGTCTGACCTTATCATTCTCCTTCAACTTTACCACTTTGAGACACTGTTCCAAGTTCATAAACATTTTCTTTCTTACTCATGTCTAGCTCTGTGACTTGGTTCCATTAACCACTTATGGGGTAAAATCTGAGTTCCCTAAGGATGGTTTCCTACTGCCCATCTTACCCCTCTAGCCTCTAGTTATCCCTGGACTTCAGCTGAAATCTCATCACTAGAAACTTATTCTTTTGGGTCTAAATGGAATTTTCATTTTCAAGAGCATCTAATAAATTGAAGTTGAAGAAACACTGATGAATTTATAAAATGTAGGTATCTGTTTGAGGAATAACACATTAAACTTGAACAGTCTAAGAAGCACAGACTGTCCTCAGTCAGACTTGAGTTCATATCCTGGCTCTTCTACTGAGTAGTGTGTGAATCAAAGACTTTTTCTAAGCCTTGCTTTCTTCATCTGCATAGTGGGGCTAATAACAACACTTAATTCCTAGGCTAATTGTAAGATGAAAAAGATACAGTGTGTGAAATGCCTTTCACAGTACCTGGCCTATATGAGGGCTTCTGTAAATATTGTCTCTGTAAAGATATAGAACAAGATAAAGGAATGGATCAAGACCCTGGAGAGTGAAGCAGAGGAGAGAGAATGGGGTTTAGTGACTAATTTAAATTTCTTTTTGAACCGCTTCAGTTCAAATTACAGTCTCTTAGTCTCGATTATCTAAGGCATACTTGAGTTTTCATAGCTCTTCCTGCTACTCTGCCTCTTTAGGTTATCGTGTTTGTTCACAATTAACACCTCACTTAGTGCTGCTGTTTCTAGGATGGTGGGAAATCTGTCTTTGGGACATGACTGCGGCCACTGCTTGAGGTGTCTGTCACTGGGCCTCTTTCCTCTAAGCTTCTAGCTTGCCTGATGCTACCTTAAATAAAGTTATTTCATCTAGGATCACAATCTGGGGCTGTCATGTTCCAGCTGCTGAGGTTATACAAGTACGTAAACAGGTATTTTGCTGTGTCCTTGAGCCAGTTTTAAATCTATTTATCCCTGTTACACCGAAAGGACAAACTCACCAATAAGATCAAACACAATTTTGTGACCATAGGATAAAATCTTTTCTCCCCAGAGTTTTCTTCTGTTAAGGATCTTGATTTCAACTATGGTATTAGTTTTTGTCTAAAGCCCTTATAACATTAACAGAGTGTTCTCGTGAAGAAGTTACCTGGCTCTAAAAATATGTTCTTAGATGACTCAGGTTTAATGGCTTCATTCAGCATACCATTGGCTTATTTCCTTAAAAGTCCTTCCATAGGGATGAGTCATCAAAGGAAGAACTCACTAAACTTGAACTCCTTGAGAGCAGGGCCCATGTTGAACATACATTTATGGTCCTAGGCCCTAGCAGTGCCAGACATTGAAGGTGATTAATGAATGATTTTTGGAATAGAGTTTATGTAGGCTACAAACCAAGCCAAATTATCCAAAGCAGTATTATCTGGAGTGATCTGGAATGCAATGCAACGGCTTTGCACTCAGTGCATAATGGTCACTCAGCTACGTGAAAGATGTGAAGATAAATATTAAGGATATAACATGGAGATGGGATTGGGGAAGAAATATATTTGTTATGTGTCTATTGTATGTTAGACTTCATATGTCTTACTTAGTTCACTTAATCTTTAAACCAACTCTAAGATGTAAGCATTGCCATCCATGTTTTATAAAGAACAGAGGCTAAGAGAGATTGGGACTCTTGTTTGAGGTCACATATGTGGAAGCGCTAGTGATTGAACATAACTACTTGTTTGACTACAAATTCTTTGCTATTTCTACTGTATCACACTGCTGCCCCACTGTGGGAATTTAATTACAATCTAATAGAGGAGAAGAGACAAGGACATAAAGGACTGACAGCAAGGTAATCCGTGGTAAGTATCATATGAGTAGAAGGAAGCACACCAAAGGCTTTGAATGAGGAAAAGATCACTTCTGCCATTTATCTCCTTCTTGCATCTGCTCCTTTGGGGATGTTGTTTTTCCCAACTGGCTTGCCCTCTATCTCTATGATCAAGAGTCACCACTGACTTCATAACTTGCTTAAGCCAATAATTGTAGCCTAATAAGAAACCCTGGTCTCTAGGCCACTTGCTATGTTCCAGATCCCTTCTAGTCTCATTTTTTCCCCAGCCTGGATGATCTTTCTCTCTCCACCAAGAGTTCAAAGCATACGTACTTTGTCAGGTCCCGGTCAATTCACTTTCTGGGAGTACCGCCCACCGCCCCCTGTCAGAATCAGTACCACCTTTTAACTTTTCTGCCAGCACATTGGTCATACATCTCTTTGGTACTTGTTAATTACTGTCAAGCGTGGGGTAGTATCCTAGTGGCAGATCAAAGTGCGTCTTCCTTTGGGATTTGAACATTTCTGAGCACATGTATCATACTTGTCAGGTGAACCTTTTAGGAGTCCGTTTATCTAAGGGTTGGAGAAGTCTCAGGCACAAGGGAAAGGTCGGGTAAATACAATATCAGAAACACATGCTTGTACCAAACACATTACCTTTGTGGTAGGAGGATGGATTTCCTTTACCAGTCCAGCCTTCCTCCTACCCCCATCCAGTTGTGTCTGAGATAGAAGGTGGTGGGATGTGGAAGAGGCTATAACTAAAACATCTGAAAACAGCTTTCATACAAACTCTCTGTGAGATTTTTGGGGTAAGAAAGTAGTGTTGCTTGGAACTGACATACAGAGGAACACTGTGTGGACATGGTGTTATTCTAATGGCAAAATTCAGCAAGTGCATCAGAACTGCAGAGATCCCAGTCTGGCTTTAGTTCATCACAGGCTTTAGCAGAGAATCTTTGTATCTGAAGGCTGTAGATTCCTGGGTAAAGGGTTAAGCTCCGTGGCAAGAGAACCACAATTCCATATGCATACAGTGTATTGTAGATGGGCAAAATAGTATATCTCCCAAATGGATGCAATATGCTGTTTCAAATGTATGTAAACACTATGATGAATACATACAAATTTATCAAAAGGATTACTAAATTCCTAGTAGCTTGTATCATTTTATATATTTGCAATTAACAGAAACTAAAATGTACTTATTTTTGAATAAATACGGGTGAGTATGAAGCTTTTTAGTGTTCGAAAGATGTTCTTATACTCACCAATGCTGGGAGGGGTGGAGTTAGTGACATCTGGTGGTGGTTGCTCCCACTAAATTGATTAGCTCCATGAAGACTAGTACTGACTAATCTTTACCATTACATGCACAAACGTTGGTTCCTGGCATTTAGTAAATCAATATTGATGAATGAATGAATGAATAATATTTGGGCTGACAAATGTCTATCCTTCTACCACTGCATCCTGACATGTTATATATTGATAGAACTCCAGGTATAAGCTAGTCTACATGAAAACAAACAAAAAGGTAAAAAAGAGAAAAGTCTACCAGTTTCAGTCAGTTGGTACATAAATACTATGGTAATTTATGTTTTTTTCAGTGATACAGTCATGTGGATCAGCCCACATATGGTGTGTGAACTTGTTCCCACCCAATGAGTCAGTTGCGATGGGAATAATAATTTAATTTAGTGCACTTCACTTGTGAATTCACAATAAAACACCAATGTATGTTAGTTGCAAGAAAAAGGTGATCCATGTAATTTGAACTTTCTTTCACTAACTCTAAAGTGTGATTTGTAAAGAGTTTTGATTAAAAATGGAAAAACTCTGGTGAACTCTTCAAAGGGAGTAAATGATGTACTTGGGATGATTTTAATTAAATCATTTTCCATAAAGCACTGTCAGGTTGTGTGTGACATGAGCCAGGTCTCCTAATTGGCTTTCATCCATGGGCTAGAGATTTTGCTCCAAGCTCCATGGGTGAGATCAGTATAGGTAGTTTTTAAGTTTCACTTTTTCCTCACTTCTGGGACTGTCACCTCTCAGAAAATCAAGGCAGACCCTAATTTATAACATTCAATTTGCACTCATGCCATTGATGCATCATGGAAGAGGAAGTGGAATCATGAAATTCAAAGACTCCTAAGTTGTTCAAGCTGAAAGGGAGCTTAGAGATCATCACAGCCCAGCCTGTCCATTTTACTGACGTACCTCAAAATATGAAGTGACTGGTAAAAGTTCATATATCTAGTCAGTTCTAGAGTTGGGCCACCAAGCTTTATCCTGCCTCAAAACCTCTACTTGGCTGTAGTCTCCATTAAAAAAAAACAAAAACAAACCCAAAACTCATCCAGATTTTAGCTCCAATGATAACTCTTAAGATTGGATGAGCTAATGATGCTCTATAAACATCTGCTTCATTCGCCCCTCTAGAGCCTCTTTCCATCTTCCCCAGGAAGTTGACCTTTAGGGACAACATCTGTAGGCTCCATTGCCCTCTGACTTCTGGTTGGGTTTGGCAGATGGGAGACTTGGCCAGGTATTGGCAGGTAGGAGGAGAGGAGGTCAGTGCCTTTGTTACTGTGGTGGCCTGGTAAGATGACTGCAAGTCATTGGTGGCTGTGTTCACTAGGGAAAACCACTGTTCCTGTGGGAAGACCCTCATTTAGCTATAGCTTTCTCTTTGGGTTCTGGTAACTCTTCCTTTCCTTTGTCCAATTAGGCCTGGGGTAGTACTGACCCCACTTTTTATTAGCCCCAAGGTATTTCAATGTTCCTTATTGGTTTACCTTAATATTGCCCATAACTTCTAAACAGTCCCACTATTAAACCCTCCTGAATTACTCCATTAAGTATAAAATTGATTTCATGCTCGAACCCTGGTTACTATACCCTATCCTCTATCGCCTTACTTTCCCCCCCGCCCCCATAGCACAAACTACAAGCTATAGTCACCTTTAAAAAATTTGTTTACTCGTTTGTTATCTGGCTTTCCCAACCAGAATGTGTTTGCATGGCTTGGCACAGGGCCTGACACCTAGTAGGGACTCGATAAATGTTTGCTGAATGAATGGGTCCAGACATACAAACTTTTAGTTAAAAATTCTTTTGACAAATCACAATGAGAATAACCCTATAGAACTTTTAGGGATGAATCAATTTAATAGGGAATTTTAAATCATTTAAACTACAACATGGATTGTGTAGGATTTTTTGGCTGGTGGCTACTATTTAAACGTATTGTTTCCATGGTAAAATGTACCCCAAATCAATCCATTATTTCCCATTAGATCGTAGTTTTATGAAGGCAGGGATCAGGTATATTTCATCCATGATTTGATGCCCTTGACTTTGCACACTGCCTGGTACAGAGGTAAGTTTTGCTTGTGCTGAAAGCCCAGCAAAGCACTGGTCACCAGACTTGAAGATGCATAAAGCATGGTTTCTACCCTGAGAGGCCCGTAGTCCTACTGAAGTGACTGACACTCAAAGTCATGATGTAAGGCAATAGGTGATAAAATGGGGGCTGTGGGAGAGTGTTTCAGGATCACAGAGAAGGGAGAAAGGCCAGTGAACTCTTGACAGATGATCTGGTGGAGGGAGAAGGGGGCCTTTTAGGACTTTCCTCTTCTGAAACTGCTTTTTCAGTGACATTTGTTCAAAACTACAGATTCTAAAGTGAACCTTTGCAACCTGGGTTTTTAGAACCTGGGTATTTCATGTAAATACGAAGCTTTCCTACTTCTTGAAGTTGGTTTTATATTTTCCTTCTTTTATCCTTTTATTTTCTTCAGAAAAAAAGTGAAAGAAGTAAAGGTCATTTTTGAATCTGAATTTTCTGAGTGTTGGCCATGTTCAAAAGATAGTAAAATGTGTTCAAAAGATGATAAAATCTGGTTATTCAAGAGTACTTTTTTAGAGTATCATAAAACTTATCTGACATTGACTGCAGGAAAAAAAATTACAGGAAAAAAGATTACAAGTAAATAAAAGAAAGAAAGAAAGAAAGAAAAACTTGTTATATTCCCCACCAGAGGGAGACAATTTTTTTCCTTTTGGCTTTCAAAACCTAAATTCTGATTAACACAGATTTGAAGAGTATAATACAAGGTTTACTAGGGCTGATTAATACACAGGGGAAAAAAACAAACTTACAATCTAATTTGTTTACTTTTGTCTTTTAATATCAAATTATTTTCAAGATCTAAGTTCTGTTCTGCCAGCACAGCAAATGCTACTTAACATGCATGGAACTTTAAGAGCTACTTGTTATTTCAGTGTCGACTTTATCTCTAATTATATTAGTATGGATTCAGATAGGACACTGATAATATAACAACATGGAATAATTTAGCATAATTATTTCCTGTAGTAAGATGTTTACAAATCAACCCTAAACTAATAGAGACAAGGGGCATGGTGGTGGTGGAGGAGGGGAAACTGGGAACAATATGTTGCTTTCTATTGGCAAGAAGGTAGATGTTGGAATAAGATGAAATCCAGTTAGTCAATTTTTAATATGCCGCAACTCTTTAAAAATTGGTGAAAGGAAATTCACTTACAGTAGTTGCTAATTTAGGAAAAATGATACATGAGCAATAGCTCCTATCTCTGCATATCTGTGCTTACAATAATTAAACATTTTATCAAAAATAGAGAAAATTGTCTAGAGATTTAAGACCTACTATACTTTTAAAAAGTCCAATTTCAGGGCTTCCCTGGTGGCGCCGTGGTTGAGAGTCCGCCTGCCGATGCAGGGGACACGGGTTCGTGCCCCGGTCCGAGAAGATCCCACATACCACGGAGCGGCTGGGCCCGTGAGCCATGGCTGCTGAGCCTGCGCGTCCGGAGCCTGTGCTCCGCAACGGGAGAGGCCACAACAGTGAGAGGTCCGAAAAGTCCAATTTCGTGCCCAGTTTAATAGATAAAGCATTAGATCTACATGCAGTGTAACTCCTTGAACATTTCATTCTTCTCTATGGTTCTTTTTGAAAACCAGTTCAGATCTGACCTTGTGTAAATGTTTTTTAAATTACTCTGAAACATTTTACAAATCCAGTTAGTGTGCACAAATCTCAGCTCACCTCGTTTGACACAGGACGCTGCTGAGGCAGCCTTACTGCTTATTGTGATTCTTATTTACTTATTCTTTGTCACTTTCAGAATATGAATACGTACAGCTAAAATATGGAGTAATTCTCAGAAACTCACATTCAAACATGGGATAGTGTGGAGGCATCAGGTAAAATATTTGTCTGGTTCGGGGCATGAGTTTCTCATCATAATTCAGTGAAGGTAAATGGATGCTTTGGAAAAGCACACAGTGTCACTTAAGTTTCACTTGCCTCAGGTATCATTGAATCAGCAAGCACAGTTAACAATTCTGCTTTTCCATTTGTCAGGATCTCAATATTTTTTCAATATGAGGTCTGCTCCAGTGTACTTCACATGACACTTTATAATTAGTGGTACTTGAGAATTTAGCAGTTTTAAAAATTCATACAACATTCTTAGTTACAATTTATAAATGATTTTAAAGTATAATTAACATTCATCTTTATAAGTTATATGCAAACAAATATGCAAATTTAGAAATAAATATGCAAACATATAAAATGTTTTTGAATTAAGTAGTCCTTAACATTTTTGATGAAATGAATATTTTATTCATATTTTGCACACAATTTTGAGTACTTACTGATTTGAGGGCTACAGCATATAGGTTTTTGAATATTGCAACCTCTAGTAGCAACAGGAGGGAAATGAGAAGGTGTTCCTTTTTGATGAAAACTGAAAGGATGAACTAGCAGACGAATCTAAAGGTGCTGTCTAGTGGATTATTGATGCAATCAGTGGCCTTTTTGCTCCTTGAACTCTTAACTCTACAAGGAACCTCAACTTCCTTAGATGAGACAAACCTGTTTGGATCTCAGAAAGATAAAGTTGAGGATACCAACAAAGCACCCACAACTTCTTGGATTGGTGACTAATACAGGCTAATAAGCTGAGTTGTGAACTATGAATTTTTAATGTACTAAAGTCTGAAAGGAGAAGAATGCAGGGTTCAATATGAGATGAACAAAGGATTATGGAGAAAATGCAGCTTTGTTGGAGAAGTTACTCAGTGAGTATAGATTCATTAGGTTTACTTATAATTTTAAAAAAGTCTCTTCAAAAGGTTAACTGATTCAAAATCTGAGTTCACTCATTCAACAAGCACTCATCTTTCAAGGCTCAGCTTCTGTTCCTCCTCTTCATGGCAAATTTCTCACTACTAGGCTCTTCCTTCTCTGAATTCATATTGCATTATAAGTCAGTCAGGCAAAGGTTTTTATGTGCTCATTATGGGCAAGGACTATACCCAGTGCTATTGGACATACAAAGAAGTATGAGTTAATCAGTTAGCACCACACAGTTTAGCTCTAAAATGTTCTTCCATTTTTACAGATATGCATGCTTTATTATTTTTTTAAATGGCAAATTTCTTGAGGTAAAAGAACATTTATACAAGAGATGATGAGGATTTATTCTGAGTGGCATCTCTGATGAATTCATGGTTGTTCACTGGAATGTTGTGTAAAGAAAGATTCTGAGGTTGTGTCATTAGCAATACCAGCACAGCCATGTTTTTATTATCCTTGCTCAACTTAGAATCTTTTTTCATTAGCATTTCTTTCATTAGAGAATGAGAGCTTTATGATCCATTTAATTTTCCTTTTAGATGCTAGAAACTCAGGGGGAAGTTTTGATATAATTTCCTCCTCCTTTATTACTTGATTTTTTCTTTTATTTTGTGGACTATGTTACTGTAATTTGTTTTAAACAGCCAGTTGCTTTAAATCTTTTTGAAGGAAATAGATAACTACATATGCTTCTTTCTATAAACTTCGTGGCACCTAGCATAGGTCCAGGGCCCTAAGGAGGCATAGAATATATGCATTTTGATTGAGTGGAGAACACTGAACTTGATGCTGTGAGGATCTCATATGGTAGATGCACAATGATGCATGAGTGAGTGAGTGAATGAATGAATGAGTTCAGAGGGAATTTAAACCCTGAGAAAGATGATGATGAGATGTGATTTACTTAGGAAAGCATCGGACTGGAGATGAATCTTGGCTAATGCCTTTAAAAAAGGCATAGACTAAAGATTGGAACAGGAGGAAATGACTTGGAGGAGAGTAAAGGTTTAGCAAGAAGAATTAAAAATGACAAGAGCCATAATGCAATAATATTTGACTCTTCTATGTGGACCTACTGGCTTGGGTGGAATGTAAGATTTTAGAGAGCAAGTATCTAAAAAAAATTCAGGTCACATTAGTGTAGCCTTCCACAAGGTATTTCCAGGGTGCTTTGTTGAGGTTGTTTGATGATGAAGATGATCCTGCTACCTACATTTATTTCAAATTCAAAAAATAAAAGATACAGGGTGTGATGATTTGAGCTTGCTGATCTAGGGTAAAATAATTCATTTAGATGCATAACAAATTAATCTTCCTTCATAGACTCAGAATAAGCAATCGAAATTCTGTTTTGCTGCAAGCTGCTGCAGAATGTCTGTGGGGACTGGTTTTGTTTATTTGCTGCTATACGACAGTCTTAGGTAAACAACATATAGCTATATCTATGTGCATCTGGGTAGGCTTCAACATTTTTATTATGCAACTTAAACATGAAAAAGCCCGATCTGCTGCATTAGCAAAATAGCTAAATCTCATTCAGTGTAAAACAAACCCCTACCACCTTCTTGTCAAGTAAACTTGGTCTTTAAAGTCTGTCCCTGCACAATCAGTCTCTTCCATATGCCTTTCATTCTTCCCTTATTCTAGGTTTTTTTTCTCCATGTTTTGTTTCTCTGGGCTGAATTTCATCTCAGTTGATTGCCCAATTCACTTTTCATTCAGTCATAATTGTTTTTTGAATTGTCTTAAATTCTCAAATGGATTATGACAATTTGAAAATTAACAATGGCGCCTTAATTGCATGGAGCTGTGTGATCCACAAAACCCTGCTGCCTGATGCTTTTCCCCCCACCTGTAATTTTTTTTAACCAAATGTGAAAAGGTAGAAACACACACACAAAAGCAGAAAATACATATGGTCGTGATTTATAAAAATGCTTGCTTTTCCAATATTTAGAATTCAATCACTGATACCTACAAAATCATTTAAATACAGGAATTAATAAAAAATTCATTCAGGTTTTCTTTCAAACTTAGTTTTTTCTCTTGTGGAAGTAGGAACATAGGCAAGCAGGACATTTTCCGTATGCATATAGACATTAAAATTCAGGAAAATATCATTATTCTTTAATTATCTGACTTCAGTTGGGCTTTCAATGCAGCTTGGCAATCCTCTTACTTGTCCCTGGTTGGCTTCCTCTAGAATTCTTCATGAGGCATCTGTTCCAAACCTTTAAACCTGTGTCATTCTTCTCATCCTCGTGAGAAGACTCATTCTCAGTCTTTAGCCTTACTTCATAATATACAGGAAATATAGCAGTTTCTGAGCAGTCTCATTGGATTTTCCTCGCTTCTACCTGCAGACTCATCTACAGAAGCACACATATTTTAACTTCTTGTTCTCTTAGTCTTGAAGGAAGATGGTTGTACCTTCATTCTAATACTAACCTTCTGGGTGCATTCGATTCTGCCTCCTCTGTCCTCTCCTCTAGAGGCCAATCTCTTTCTTTCCCTCTCCTCTGCTTCCCTCTCTTCAGCCTACAGACATGGTCAAGTCTGGTCTTCACCATCTACTACCACGTTAACCTCCCCCACCTCCCTTCTTGTCTTATCTACTCTTGGCCCTCTGGGTGCAGCCAACTCTCTTTTCCATCTATAGCTGCTGCCCCCCCACCCACCCATTCACTCTGTATTGGGTGTTAGGAAAAGTAGATCATACCTATTCTAGGTAATCACCTGGGAGCTGTTGACCATTTACTCTCCTTTTCTACCTCATCATCCTTGTTCTCTCTTTCCTCATTCTTAACCCTGCCTTTAGAGAGCTGTTTCTGGGTCTTCAATTTTTGGTCTTGTGTGTTTCCCTGGTTGTAACTTTCATGTACCTCCTCATTTATCCTAATCTGACCCAGTGGGCCAAAATTTGGCCCTTTCTACCAGGGAAGGGGGTTTCAGACATTTTCCTGGACTATGAAGCACTTTGAAAGCCTGGTCTCTACTTCCTCAGCTCCCACTCACCTCTCATCCCATTTAACCACCTGGTCTTGCTAAGGTTACTGATGACTTCCTGATTGCTAGATCCAGTGGTCCATTTCCAGTTTTCAACATTTTATCAGCTTTTAACACTGTTGACTCTTTTGACTTCTTGATGCTTTCCCTCCACTGGCTTCCAGAACACCAATCCATATACATATCTTTACTGAGCACCTTCTGCTCTGATATTTGAGATAAAAAGGGAGTAATACATGTCTTCTGCCTCCAAGTATATTACAGTGTAGGGGAGAAGAAAGGAAAGTACATAGGCAAGTACAAATCAGGAAATAAAGTCTACACATAGAAGAGTACTCATCCCTGTACCCATAAGGCCAAAGAGGACTTTACTTCTTTCTACTGGATGGGGCCATGGGTGAGAGTTCCAGGAAGAAGGAGTAGTATATACCAAGGTACAAAGGAGAGAGAACATGAATGTTCACGTAACTTCAAGAAGTTCTGTGTGGTTGGAACAGAGGGTTTAGTATGTGTATTGTGAGAAATGGAGCTGGAGAGAGCAGGGTCCAGATCATGCAAGGCTACATGAGCCATTTTAAAGAGTTTGGAAATTATGTAAAGACAGTGAGAAGCTGCTGAAAAGTATTATACAGAGGAGTGACATGATCAGAATCACAGTTTAGAGATATCAATCTGGTTGTTGAGTAGGTAATGAATTGGGTGATGATAAGAATGGTGACAGAGAGATTGGTTAAAATGCTGTGGCAGAAATCTAGGCCAGATGGTCCTGTCTCAATACAGTATGGTATTACATAGTACCATTGGGGAATGGTAATATGGATAGAAAAAGGTGAAAAGAAGTGATGGTTTTAGTGATATTAAGGAGAAATAATGGAAAAGACTTGGTAATTGATTGAACTATCCCCTGTAATTGTCTTCAGTTCCTTGCTATCCCATCATGGCATTCTTACCTACAGAAATTATAGCATTTCTCACATTTTAGTTTACTTTTCTATTATAGGATCTGTTACTAGGACCCTGTCTGATTAATCTCTATCTCCATTGCTAAGCATGATGCCTTGTGAATAGCAGATAAACAGTAAGTGCTCAGTTGACTGAGCGACTCAACTTCCCTGGGTAACGTTAACTGTTAGTTTTTAGCATACACCTCTGCCAGACTATCATCCCCACCCCTGACACCTGCCCATACATTTTACAACCACAGAGGCTGCTTCATTTATTGAAAGTTGAAAACAAAGTTACAAAACAAACTTTTTCTTACATTTAAGCTCTTTATAAATATTATCTTTAATAATGTGAAGGCAAATGCTTTATTGTCCTTTGACTAGCTTTCTACTGTTACTGTAAAAATTGCCACAAACGTAGAGGCTTAAAACAATGCAAATGTATTATCTCGCATTTTCTGTAGATCTGAAGTCAGGTAGACTCAACAGGTTCTATGCTCAGGGTACTACAAAACTGAAATCAAGATGTCAGTTGATATCTTGGAAGAGCTTACATGGACACTCTGGGAAGAATCTGCTTCCAAGCTCATTTGGGTTGTTGGTCAGATCAGTTTTTTGTAGCTGTAGAAAGCCTGGTTTCCTTCTTGGCTGTCAGCCAGTGGCTGCTATTGGCTGCTAAAGGCCAGCTGCATCCCTTTTCACATGGCCCCTCCATCTTCAAACCAGCAATGCCAGCAGGGATGAGTCAAGTCCCTTTTTTAGCTTTATTGAGGTATAATTGACAAAAATTGCAAGATATTTAATATAATTAAATATAAAATTATAGATATAAAATTATAGATATTTAAAGTACAATATGATGATTTGATGTAAACATATATTGTAAAGGGATTCCCCTCATTGAGTTAATTAAAGCACATTCATCACCTCCCTTTTTTTTTTTCTTTTGTGAGAACACTTAAATTCTACTCTTTTACCAAATTTCAACTATACAATATAATGTTATCAACTATAGTCACCATGTTATATATTAGATCCTCAGGCTTTATTCATCTTATGGATGAAAGTTTGTACCCTTTTACCAACCTCTCTCTCTTTCTCCTACCCCCACCCCCAGCCCCTCACAACCACTTTTCTAATTTCTGTTTCTAGGAGTTCCACTTTTTCTTTTTAAAAGTTCCACACCTAAGTGATGCCATATAGTATTTGCTTTTTCCTGTCTGGATTATTTCACTTAGCATAATGCGCTCTAGCTTCATCCATGGTTGTTGCAAATGACAGGATTTCTATCTTTTTTTAAGGCTGAATAATATTCCATTGTATCTATATCCCACATTCTGTTTATCTATTCATTCACTGATGGACCCTGAGGTTGTTTCCACACCTAGTCAAGTCCTTTTCGTGCCTTGAATTTCTCTGACTTCCTCTTCTAACCCTGCTCTCAGCTTTTTAAGACTCATGTGATTACAATGGGCCCACCTGAATAATCCAGGATAATCTCCTTATTTTAAGTACATCTGCTTAGTAACCTTAATTACATCTGCAGAGGCCCTTTTGCCATGTAATATAATGTATTCATGGGTGTGATATTCACAGTCTGGGAATTAGGATGAGACATCTTTGGAATTCCATTTTTGAAATTTTGTCTACAACATCCTTATTTTAAATTGGAAAAAATTATATAATAAGTAGGAACCACTATAATGTCATATTGTGAACTCATCAGTAGTGGTGGGCATAATTTTTTCTGAATAAGTGTCCCATCTATTTTATTTTTATACATATCTCATTTGTTACCTACTGAAAATTTAGATTTACTTGTTTAACCTACCCACCCCTCTACCTGAAAATACTCTGTAAAATGGGGAAAGGATCAGGTCTTCAGTAGTCAAGACCAACTAAAGAATATCACTTGCCACCTGGCTTTGCAAGGATTGAGTCATTAGCCACTGCAGTCACTGACCTTCAACACACCCTGAAAGGAGTTCAGGGTGGAGATCAGGAATGAGGCACTCTGTGCTCTGGAAAAAACCGGCAGAACAGACTTTCAGAGAGTTAGATATTTTCAGGAGAAAACTTTATGAACCCCAGAAAGTTATGAAACTTTCTTGCATCTTCCCATATTTTGAGAAGCAATAAAATCATTAACTAAGGTATCTGTGCTTCATGATTAGCAGCAAAATTCTATCAAGATGTATGCTTGTTTGCACATACCCCTGCTCCAAAATCCCGTATAGCCAACCTCCCCCTTTACTGCTTCAGAGCAGTTCCTCATAGCTCTCTGAGAGGCTGTCTCTCAGGCTATCATCCTCAGTAAGTCCCCAAGTAAAACTGAAAGGCACAGATCTCATGCTGTGCATTTTTTATTTCAGTCAACACAAAGATGCCTGGATAGTTATGTCCCAGTGATGCAGAAAATCTGATTTTTGGCCTGAAACATTTGTAGAAATGCTTTTAGCTATGGGGAAGGGGAGGGGAGGCAGTGTGAGCCTGATATAATCATATCAATTACATGATTTTGTTATTTTGAGGAACAGGAATGACAACTTTTTGGATATCAAAATTCCCTGATAACCACCATATTCAGAGATGACTATTTTATTTATTCAATAAGTATTTTTTTTTAATTTTTATTTATTTATTTTTGGCTGTGTTGGGTCTTCATTGTTGCACACAGGCTTTCTCTAGTTGCAGCGAGCGGGGGCTACTCTTGGTTGCGGCGTGTGGGCTTCTCATTGCGGTGGCTTCTCTTGTTGCGGAGCATGGGCTCTAGGCCTGCAGGCTTCAGTAGTTGTGGCACGCAGCCTCAGTAGTTGTGGCTCACAGGCTCTAGAGCACAGGCTCAGTAGTTGTGGCACAGGGGCTTAGTTGCTCTGTGGCATGTGGGATTTTCCTGGACCAGGGCTCAAACCCATGTCCCTTGCATTGGCAGGCGGATTCTTAACCACTGCGCTACCAGGGAAGTCCTCAATAAGTATTTCATGAACGTCTGCTTGGTTCTCAGGCACTATCCTATGCACTGGAAATAGGGTGTTACATAAGGCATGCCAGATTCCTGTCATCCCAGACCTTCCTTTTGTTGCCCTGTATTTTGGTGAACAAAGGAGTAAAATGGCAGAAAGAGGAGAGACAGGGTGTTGTCATCTCTACTCACAGGGACCAAAGAGCTCAGAAAGCTGTCCATACTAATTTCCTTTCTTCCTGAAAAGCAGCCTCGAATTCTGGAGGGCTCAAGGAGGGACTCAAAGGAGTGAGCCTTGACCAATTTGACTCAGCGGGAATATAGCCCCACAGAGGTAGGTAGGGTTGGAAAATTATTCTGATTAAACACTGGTGAATTTTCTTTTTTCAAAAGGTTTGACGTAAAGAAAGGGAGAAATTACAAACAATAAGCCTAAGGAGAAAGTTTTAAAGATGACTTTAAAAATTCAACTAAGTTCCAGTTTTTTGTATGACATGTTGGGGACGTACCTAGTGTCAAATAAACCATTAATAGTTCTTTGGTTTTGTGTTATCACCTTGTTTGGTATAACTGAGGCGCCGGATGAGTTTCCAAAGAATATCAAGGTGTGAATACAAATTGCCAATCTTGAAAAATCAGTTTGACAATCAAATAAAGCAAATTTCTGACTTTGTCTTTCTTTCACACAATGCCATTGAGCCTGTTTGAGAATAAAGATGAGGAAATTGTTAGTCTTTAGGTGTAGCACTAACAAATGAAAATCATGCTTGAGAAGCCATTTATTACCAACTCAATTCAGCTTCATTGGTCGATACAAACATGTTATGAATATTTCTCAATTTCTTCTTCTTTTGTTTTTCTTTCAAAGAAAAACAAAAGCACAATGAAATCTACAACACCTAATATTATAGGGAACAGAAAACTCTTATATCCATGAAGATACTGAGAAAAGGAAATAGATAAATTCATATTTGTGGAACCAGGAATCTTTCTGACGACTGTAAGAAAGAGTAGACGTATAACCAAAAGCAGCATGCTTCTTGATGGGTTCATATTATGTCCACATCTCATAAGCACAAATTTGGAGACCAGTTTTCATGCAGGAGGAACAACTTTGCCACTTCTGCCCTTGAATCACTTATGTGTTAACTTGAGCAAGTTTCTAACCCTCTCCGAACCCTTAATTTTTTAAAAAATTATATGATTGTGATAATAAAACCTACTTCTGTGAATTGTTACCCCAAAATAATGTGTCAAATACCTAGTACATTATGTAGCCTATGGTCTGTGTTTAGCTTCCATTAATGGAAGCTATTACTGCTATTATTATTGTTTATGTACAAAATAACACTCTCATATACTTCTCAAACTCTCCTATAAAAGCTCAAGACACTTTAGTAGCTTTATCATTAGTGTCGATGAACAGATTAAGAAATTGGAAAAAATATGCAGAAAATTGATTCCAAAACAGAGTTAAGAAAGAAAATCTCAGGTGTCCATATCCCTTGCTGTGTGATTTGTCCACTGAGCTCCAGTCTACCTCCTACATGATGATGACCTTGAGGGGACTGCCTCAGTGTTCTGAGACTGTCCCATTGATTGTGTGGCATCTGTGAAACTTCCTGATCGAGATAGCACATCTGTCTTTGTACTAAGCAGAAGAGTCCTTTCACTCTTCTGCCTGTGGTTCCAGGATTACTCATGCTCAGCCAAAGGGCAGATGAGAGCAGAGAAAAAAGTGCCCTTTGGGATGATGCTAATATCTCACAGGAGCAAACAACTCACATCTTCATAGCCCAGTTTCTTGGACTCCCAGCCTCCCTTGGTTTGACTTTGGATTGTTAACTCTTTGCTCCCTGCAGCTGTGTCTGACTCCCTGTGTCTTTGAAGTCTGAAATTCTTGGTGTATCATCTGCAGAGACCTTGGTTCCCGTTTCACAAGATGTGCATCTCACAGACCATTGTCTTGCACTTACTCATGATCCAGATGGCCAATTTCATCCTTAAATACTGGGAGTAGACTTTTCCATCTAACTTTTGCAAATTCAGGGGAAAGAAAAAGAAAAAGAAACATGGAAGTTCTTGGTTGTTACTTCTTTTTCTTTTTTTTTTGAATTTTTGAATTTTATTTTATTTATTTTTTATACAGCAGGTTCATATTCGTCATCAACTTTATACACATCAGTGTATACATGTCAATCCCAATCACCCAATTCATCACACCACCACCTCCACTCCCCACCGCTTTCCCGCCCTGGTGTCCATACATTTGTTCTCTACATCTGTTGTCTCAATTTCTGCCCTGAAAACCAGTTCATCTGTACCATTTCTCTAGGCTTCACATATATGCGTTAATATACGATATTTGTTTTTCTCTTTCTGACTTACTTCACTCTGTATGACAGACTCTAGATCCATCCACGTCTCAACAAATGATCCAATTTCATTCCTTTTTATGGCTGAGTAATACTCCATTGTATATATGTACTACATCTTCTTTATCCATTCATCTGTCGATGGGCATTTAGGTTGCTTCCATGACCTGGCTATTGTAAATATTGCTACAGTGAACGTGGGGGTGCATGTGCCTTTTTGAATTATGGTTTTCTCTGGGTATATGCCCAGTAGTGAGATTGCTGGATCATATGGTAATTTTATTTTTAGTTTTTTAAGGAACCTCCATACTGTTCTCCATAATGGCTGTATCAATTTACATTCCTGCCAACAGTGCAGGAGGGTTCCCCCTTCTCCACACCCTCTCCAGCATTTGTTATTTGTAGATTTTCTGATGATGCCCATTCTAACTGGTGTGAGGTGATACCTCATTGTATTTTGATTTGCATTTCTCTAATAATTAGTGATGTTGAGCAGCTTTTCATGTGCTTCTTGGTCATCTGTATATCTTTGGAGAAATGTCTATTTAGGTCTTCTGCCCATTTTTGGATTGGGTTGCTTGTTTTTTTAATATTGGGCTGCATGAGCTGTTTATATATTTTGGAGATTAATCCTTTGTTCATTGATTCATTTGCAAATAGTTTCTCCCATTCTGAGGATTGTCTTTTTGACTTGTTTATGGTTTTCCTTGCTGTGCAAAAGCTTTTAAGTTTCATTAGGTTCATTTGTTTATTTTTGTTTTTATTTCCATTACTCTAGGAGGTGGATCAAAAAGGATCTTGCTGTGATTTATGTAAAAGAGTGTTCTTCCTATGTTTTCCTCCAAGAGTTTTATAATGTCTGGTCATACATTTAGGTCTCCAAACCATTTTGAGTTTATTTTTGTGTATGGTGTTAGGGGGTGTTCTAATTACATTCTTTTACATGTAGCTGTCCAGTTTTCCCAGCACCACTTATTGAAGAGACTGTCTTTTCTCCATTGCATATCCTTGCCTCCATTGTCATAGATTAGCTGACCATAGGTGCATGGGTTTATCTCTGGACTTCCTATCTTGTTCCATTGATCTATATTTCTGTTTTTGTGCCAGTACCATATTGTCTGGATTACTGTAGCTTTGTAGTATAGTCTGAGGTCAGGGAGTCTGATTCTTCCAGCTCTGCTTTTTTCCCTCAAGGCTGCTTTGGCTATTCGGGGTCTTTTGTGTCTCCATAGAAATTTTAAGATTTTTTGTTCTAGTCCTATAAAAAATGCCGTTGGTAATTTGATAGGGATTGCATTGAATCTGTAGATTGCTTTGGGTAGTATACTCATTTTCCCAGTGTTGATTCTTCCAATCCAAGAACATGGTATATCTCTCCATCTGTTGGTATCATCTTTAATTTCTTTCATCATTGTCTTATAATTTTCTGCATACAGGTTTTTTATCTCCCTAGGTAGATTTATTCCTACGTATTTTATTCTTTTTGTTACAATGGTAAATGGGAGTGTTTCCTTAATTTCTTTTTCAGATTTTTCATCATTAGTATATAGGAATACAAGAGATTTCTGTACATTAATTTTGTATCCTGCAACTTTACCAAATTCATTGATTAGCTCTAGTAGTTTTCTGGTGGCATCTTTAGGATTCTCTATGAATAGTATCATGTCATCTGCAAACAGTGACAGTTTTACTTCTTCTTTTCCAATTTGGATTCTTTGTATTTCTTTTTCTTCTCTGATTGCCATGTCTAGGACTTCCAAAACTATGTTGAATAATACTGGTGAGAGTGGACATCCTTGTCTTGTTCCTGATCTTAGAGGAAATGCTTTCAGTGTTTCACCATTGAGAATGATGTTTGCTGTGGGTTTGTCATATATGGCCTTTATTATGTTGAGGTAGGTTCCCTCTATGCCCACTTTCTGGAGAGTTTTTATCATAAATGGGTGTTGAATTTTATCAGAAGCTTTTTCTGTATCTATCTATTGAGATAGTCATATAGTTTTTATCCTTCAATTTGTTAATATGGTGTATCACATTGATTGATTTGTGTATATTGAAGAATCCTTGCATCCCTGGGATAAATCCCACTTGATCATGGTGTATGATCCTTTTAATGTGCTGTTGGATTCTGTTTGCTAATATTTTGTTGAGGATTTTTGCATCTGTGTTCATCAGTGATACTGGTCCGTAATTTTCTTTTTTTGTAGTATCTTTGTCTGGTTTTCATATCAGGGTGATGGTGGCCTCATAGAATGAGTTTGGGAGTGTTCCTTCCTCTGCAATTTTTTGGAAGAGTTTGAGAAGGATGGGTGTTAGCTGTTCTCTAAATGTTTGATAGAAATCACCTGTGAAGCCATCTGGTCCTGGACTTCTGTTTGTTGGAAGATTTTTAATCAGTTTCAATTTCATTACTTGTGATTTGTCTGTTCATATTTTCTATTTCTTCCTGGTTCAGTCTTGGAAGGTTATACCTTTCTAAGAAGTTTTCCATTTCTTCCAGGTTGTCTATTTTTTTGGCATAGAGTTGCTTGTAGTAGTCTCTTAAGATGCTTTGTATTTCTGTGGTGTCTGTTGTAACTTCTCCATTTTCATTTTTAATTTTATTGATTTGAGTCCTCTCCCTCTTTTTCTTGATGAGTCTGGTTAATGGTTAATCAAGTTTGTTTACCTTCTCAAAGAACAAGCTTTTAGTTTTATTGATCTTTGGTATTGTTTTCTTTGTTTTTTTCATTTACTACTGCTCTGATCTCTATGATTTCTTTCCTTCTGCTAACTTTGGGTTTTGTTTGTTCTTCTTTCTCTAGTTCCTTTAGGTGCAAGGTTAGATTGTTTGAGATTTTTCTTGTTTTTTGAGGTAGGCTTGTATAGCTCTAAACTTCCCTCTTAGAACTGCTTTTGCTGCATTCCATAGGTTTTGGATTGTTGTGCTTTCATTGTCATTTGTCTCTAGGTATTTTTTGATTTCCTCTTTGATTCCATCAGTGACCTCTTGGTTATTTAGTAATGTATTGTTTAGCCTCCATGTGTTTGTGTTTTTTATGTGTTTTTCCCTGTAATTCATTTCTAATCTCATGGCATTGTGGTCAGAAAAGATGCTTGATATGATTTCAGTTTTCTTTAATTTACTGAGGCTTGATTTTTGACCCAAGGTGTGATCTATCCTGGAGAATGTTCTGTTCACACTTGAGAAGAAAGTGTAATCTGCTGTTTTGGGATGGAATGTCCTATAAATATCAATTAAATCTGTCTGGTCTATTATGTCATTTAAAGCTTCTGTTTCCTTATTTATTTTCATTTTTGATGATCTGTCCATTGGTGTAAGTGAGGTGTTAAAGTCCCCCACTATTATTGTGTTACTGTTGATTTCCTCTTTTATAGCTCTTAGCAGTTGCCTTATGTATTGAGGTGCTCCTATGTTGGGTGCATATATATTTTTAATTGTTATATCTTCTTCTTGGATTGATCCCTTGATCATTATGTAGTGTCCTTCCTTGTCTCTTGTAACATTCTTTATTTTAAAGTCTATTTTATGTGATATGAGTATTGCTACTCCAGCTTTCTTTTGATTTCCATTTGCATGGAATATCTTTTTCCATCCCCTCACTTTCAGTGTGTATGTGTCCCTAGGTCTGAAGTGGGTCTCTTGTAGACAGCATATATATGGGTCTTGTTTTTGTATCCATTCAGCAAGCCTGTGTCTTTTGGTTGGAGAATTTAATCCATTCATTTAAGGTAATTATCAATATGTATGTTCCTATGACCATTTTCTTAATTGTTTGTGGTTTGTTTTTGTAGGTCCTTTTCTTCTCCTTTGTTTCCTACTTAGAGAAGTTCCTTTCGCATTTGTTGTAGAGCTGGTTTGGTGGTTCTGAATTCTGTTAGCTTTTGCTTTTCTGTAAAGATTTTGATTTCTCCATTGAATCTGAATGAGATCCTTGCCGGGTAGAGTAATCTTGGTTGTAGTTTCTTTCCTTTCATCACTTTAAGTATATCATGCCTCTCCCTTCTGGCTTGTAGAGTTTCTGCTGAGAAATCAGCTGTTAACCTTCTGTGAGTCCCCTTTTACCTTACCTGTTTTTTTTTTCCCTTTCTTCTTCCAATAATTTTTCTTTGTCTTTAATTTTTGCCAATTTGATTATTATGTGTCTTGGCATGTTTCTCCTTGGGTTTATCCTGTATGGGACACTCTGTTTTTCCTGGACTTGGGTGGCTATTTCTTTTCCCATGTTAGGGAAGTTTTCAGCTATAATCTCTTCAAATATTTTTTCCTGTCCTTTCTCTCTCTCTTCTCCTTCTGGGACCCCTATAATGTGAATGTTGTTGCATTTAATATTGTCCCAGAGTTCTCTTAGGCTGTCTTTATTTCTTTTCATTCTTTTTTCTTTATTCTGTTCGGCAGCAGTGAATTCCACCAGTCTGTCTTCCAGGCCACTTATCCATTCTTCTGTCTCAGTTATTCTGCTATTGATTCCTTCTAGTGTATTTTTCATTTCAGTTATTGTATTGTTCATCTCTGTTTGTTTGTTCTTTACTTCTCCTAGGTTTTTGTTAAACATTTCTTGCATCTTCTCGATCTTTGCCTCCATTCTCTTTCCGAGGTCCTGGACCATCTTCACTATCATTATTCTGAATTCTTTTTCTGGAAGGTTGCCTATCTCCACTTCATTTAGTTGTTTTTCTGGGGTTTTATCTTGTTCCTTCATCTGGTACATAGCTCTCTGTCTTTTCATCTTGTCTATCTTTCTGTGAATGTCAGATGTTACTTCACTTGATGGAAGCAGGAGGGTATAGTTTGATACTCTTATTGCACTTCCCCTTCTCCAATCTACCATCATTATTAGCCCACTGCTCACCTGGCTTTTGACAGTCAAACTCATTGTTATCTTCAGAAAAGAGCTAAGTACAGTATGGATAATTGCAAACCACATTCAGTTGTCTTATTTCAGCCGAAAGATTCAACTTTTTTTTTTTTTTTTTAAAGCTTACTGAGCCAATTGCACAAGTCCTGCTGTAAAGTCAACCTGACACGTCTGAGCACATAGTGTAGCTGTGACACACACAGGTGTATTTCCTCCCAACCACACACACAAACACACATTGCCATCAGCAAGTCAGATTCATGGTATTTGACATTATTTTCCCTTCAGAAACTGGTAGAACATTTGTGTAAAATATCAGCTCATGTTTTGTGAAACATGACAAATTACTCAGAAATCTCTCTTCCTCCCTTTATGTGTACTTGGGATGTCCCAAGAAGTTCTGAGATGGGCTTAGCAATACATCTTACATTCATGTCAAGCATTTTGTTGACATCAATAGGAATTTTACTCTTGGGAAATGTCCTGGATTAAGACCCCAGACACATAGAGAAGACAAGAAGCATTTTAAAGGTACCAGGGAATCAAGGTGTCAGGTAAGTGTCCACCTTGAGAGCAAACACCCCTGGGTACCCATCAGCTGTAGTAAATGGGGTGCAGTCAGCAGTGTGGCGTTTGACATAGGATTACAATATAGTTTGCCCAAATTTTCCTGTTTCTGGAAAGAAAGGAAAAAAAAAGTGAGGCTGGTGGATAATTGGATAATTGTATAATATTGTATAATAGGGATGGGTCTTCTGTTATTCAAGATGTGTGTAGTGCCCAGAGGGAGCCATTTGACAGGGAAATCAACCCTTCTCTCACCCTCCTAGTAAGTATTGTCTTAGACAAAGCCAGTCCTGAGACTTATGGCCTCATTTTGAAGTAAATAACCATTGTAGATAACCATGTATATAGGTATAAGCACTTCTGATGGAAATTTAATTTAGCAAACTATAAAAACACCCTGTCCTTGGAATATGTCTTATAAACTAGGACATTGAGACTGTCTAAAACATATTAATTCAATATCTCTTGATTGATCTTAAAAAAAACTGTTTAAAATCAATGTCCTTTTATTTTTGTCTTAGCATTTAATTTCATTTGCATATGACTAAGACTGTTTCCTTTTGGTAAATTTAATTTGCTAGAGTTTGGCACCCAACACAGAAAGAATGGCATCCTCTGAGATAGGGCTGCTAACAACGGCAAGTAGCATTGCAAATAAATTTGATCTATAGGCTTTTCAAACTTCTCAGATGTGATCCCTGACATTTGGCCTGATGAAGGAAACCCTGGGGACTGGAAAAACACAAAGCATGCTACTGTAGTGGCATGCAAAATGTCTTATAATCTGTCTTTATCTTTCATGGCTGTAGTGGTCTGGATTGAGTAGACCAAATTGGGCTAAACACTGTCCTTGGCTACTCTCACGAAGCTGTTTTCAAAAGCTAATAGGAGCTGTGTGTGCGCATTCAAGGACAATATTCGGCCCCTTTTGTTTTTGCACAAACAGTTGCTTTAGTTGAGATGATTATTCCTTACTGACTGTTTTATAAGCAGCATTTTGTCCAGTTTAAATCTCTTTTCACTTTATTCTTCAGAGTCAAGACGTTTATGAATATGGAAACATGTAACTCAAAATCTTCAGTTTCTACAAAAATAAAAATCTGCCCCATAAAACCTGTGAGTATTGCAAATGAACTGGGAAGTAGGTAAATCAAGTCATATTAATTTGGCAAAAACAGAAGTAACACTGAGAAAAAGTGTTAATACTCATTAATGGTAGCAATCTGATTAAAATTTTTATAGCACATTGATCCTTGATCTTTCAAAACAGAAATGTGTTGTTAAATAATATTTTCAAGGAAAATATAGACTATCAATACATTTATTTATTCAGATGCAAGAAAAAGTTTGAAATTAACCCTCAGTGCAATTCTTTCCTCTTCCCTGAAAAACATATTATATAAATCTCACTTTTTTTTCCAAAGGCCAAACCTTTGAAATGGAAGAGAATCAGTCTAATAGAAAAGTTTTTATTATTGGAAATTGGGTCATCTTTAGAATTTCCTACTAGAAAATCACACGTTTAACCAGGGCATTAAGGTTTTGGAAGGGACATATTGCATGAACCAATACAAGATATAAATAATATGAAAGACAGTCTAGAATTTCTTGACTCTTTGAGGCACTTACAAGAGTTAGCTCATTTCTTTTGTGCTTGAAGCAAATCTTTTATTTTTATGGTTTCTTATTGCCCTTTTTCTGAAGATCATCAATTTAAGAATGTATTTAGTTATAAATTGGAATAAGGATTTTCAAAAGTCACAATTATATACATTGCCTATGCATTTATTAATAATTGCAAGTTAAATATTTTCACTTTTGCAGGGTTAATAATTTATGCAAGAATAATCCCACCAAGTTCCTTGAGTGGTTGATGATTTGTCTAAAATAGTGGAGATACATATATATATTTTTTACCCTACCTGCCAATGTGAACAGATTCCAGGTCTTTGAGACCCATCATATCTCTATTTGAAACATTTTGAATACCAACTCCGAAAACTTGACATTAATAAAACATTAAAGTTCCAACTTAAGCCCATAAAAGTCAAGAAATCCAGAGTTAAGATCGGCCCAGCTCTCTTAACTCTGTTCTCCTGCATGTATGCACGGGTGATGGGACAACGGTGCAGGCTGTTGCTTAAATCAGTCTCCCTGCGTAATTGAATTAGTGTGTAAAGTATTTACATACCCTGCAGTGGAGAGCCCCATGTACTATATTATCCACATCCCCTCTTCAGGTCCTCATTTTAACTCCTCACTGCAGTGTTCCTGTGAGGCTTCCTCAAACATTCAGAAATTGGACTTGCAAATACAATTTCCCTTCTTTTACGAGGCTTCAAGATGAGTGATGCATACTCAGTTTTCCTAGTTGCCTTTCAGCTCCTGGCCAGACAGATAAAGTTTAGGTTACATTCTTCTTTTTGGTTAACATCCTCAGGGTTTGCTAGGTATTAAACTATGCCATTCTGTGGTTAAGGATTATTTTATGCTCTAATTCAACTAGTTGCAGGACAGTTTGCCATATTAATATGAAAATTAGAAACATCATTTTGAGTTTAGGAACATATAGTTGTATAGCACAGTCTTCAGAGCAGGACTTTGGTTTCTGATAGACCCATGTTCCAACAATAGTCCCTGTTTTGGCACTTAACTGTCACTTAAACTTTCCAAGCCTCTGTTTTCTCCTCTGGAAAATGGGGATAATAAAGATCTTTCTGATCGTCAAGATTCAATGAGATTGTGAGGACTTAAAGAGATGATGTATATAAAATGATTGATATGTAGTAAACACTTAATTATTGGCTGCTGTACTTATTATTTCCTATTTTGGTAGGAAATAATAGCGTATTGTTTCAATTCATTCCTTTTCCTTCATAGAGTGTGAGACAGGGGCTTCAAATAGAATTTGAATGTTCAGAAATGTTAAAAGTAAAGTTTAATAATAAACATGAAAAGGATATTTTTCCTTAGCCTTGATTCAAGAAATGTACAGTGATATCAGTTTTCAGATATCAGGTCAGATTGGCAAAGATTTTTCAAAGAATGATAATATCCAATGTTGGGTATGGGGAAACAGGCTTTCTCTGACACTGCTAACTAGTATAAACTGGTATACCATTTTGACAGGCAATCTGATGATGTGTATAAAAAATTTAAAACATGTATCTTGTTTGACTCAGCAATTCTACTCCTAGAAATTTATCTGCATTTTCAGGAATATTCGTGAAAGTCCTACTGAAAAATTAGAAAGAATCTAAATGTTAATATGGGGCTTAAAGTAAATTATATTGCAATCATACAGTGGGATACTACAAAACCATTAAAAATGAATGAATTGTGCATGTGTAATAAGTTTGATTGAGGAGTCATAGACTGCAGGGCAGACATTTGAAATGGTCTCCATTTTTCCCAATAACTGTTATCATTGCTCTCTGTGGAACCTATCTTTCTTTCTGAGCAGTGGGCTTCCTTAGCCACTTCTCATTCTTTTTGCAGAACTTTCAGTCACTTTTCGTTATTTAAACAGTCTCATTCTGTTTATTGAGACCCAAGGCTAGCTTCGTGGGCCTGTGACCTGTGCCATTGCACAAGGCCTGCACTCTGAAGGGCCCTCAACAAGGTTTAATACTCGGAAGTTGCTTTCTTGGAATTTTTAAGAACTTTATTTTCGAATTTGCATTTTGTAAATGAAACGTGTGTCTGTATTCTTTGCTGCCCCATCAGCACGTAGCACTCTTAATGCCCTGAACACTGAATTCCAGTTAACCCACCATATGTGGGAGTCAGTGAGACTCAAGGTAAATACAAGGTAAGGGAGTTCCATCAATAGCTGAGTGAGCGGGGCCCCTGACAGCCCCAAAGGCTGTGCTTTCCATTCAAACCAGAACTTGTTCTGAATGCAGAAACAAGGTAATGGCATTCTAAGAATCACGAATGACCAAGACACTCTGTCATATCCTTTCATATTTCTGTTACTTCTGTGTGTTTGCCAGCCACTTATGCTACAAATGATGATATAGAAGTAAAGGGAAAGAAGAGCAACACATAATGACTTGTCCTTTCAGTCTTTCCTAACTCAGCAGTAAGCCGAAGGTAGACAATGTTGTACAGGGTGTACATTCAGGAGGGGAAATTAAAATGGTTCAGTTAGTTTCCACTGTTCTGCTAAGAACGAAATACATATGCACGTGTGAGCTACAAAATACAAATTGTGTAATTTTGGTGACCCATATATGAGCTAAAAGCTTTGTATGTGCATTTAAAACTGATATAGAAAAATATATATTGAGCGATAATATTCATGGCAATAATTTGAATTTTTAGTTTTTCTTAGAACAACATTACAGAGCAAAAACCAAATACCATGACAGGTTGAAGGAGAGGTTGCAGAAGAACAGAAATAATTTTATATTTTAGTACCATTAATGCCACTTTTTTACTGCTTTTTGAAGAAGGAGCCCAATATTTTCATTTTGAACTGAGCCTCACAAATTAGGTTGCTGGCCCTGATACCAATGGTGAAAGAAGCAAATGTATTGGGGCATCTGTTACTTTTGTTTGTCAGCTTTCCTTCACTCTTCTGTCAACAGTCCCTCATTTTCTGGAGGCATCACCCACAGTCCATGTGTTTAGGAAGGAATTTATTTCACAGGTGGCTGCAGGGGTAAATGTGAGACTCAAGCCTTGGTCAATCAGAATATTTCATTTTTCTGGTCATATTAAGAGGTTTGGAGATGAATATTTGAGCCATGTTGACCCATACACATCATAGGACTTGTGTAAGAGAGAGCAGGAAGAAATGATCTGCCTTTTCTTGCTAAAATTTACCTTGAGGACGGGTGAACCTGGAGCTACTGGTGGACAGCATACGGAGCCCGAGAGTAATACCAACATGGAGAATGGCAAGGGTTAGGGATGGTTAGAAACCAAGTCCCAGTGATAACATTTGAGTCCCTGGATCAAGCTATACCTGAAGCTCTAGATCGGGTTTTTAAATCTGTGAGAACTTTTATGCTCAAGCTAGTATGAATTCGATTTTGCCACTTACAACAGAATTCTGACATAGCATGTACAGATTGCTTTCATTAGTTTTCTGTGCATAATAGATATCTCTAAAGATATATACCAAACTGGTAACAGTGGATATCCCATTCAGGGAAGATAATGAAGAGGACTTTCATTTACAATTTTGTACTGTTCTCTTGAGTAAGGATTTTGTAAAACAGGTATTATTTACGTTAAGCCCAGAAAAAGCCATAAAAGCATTTCCATCTTGGGGCAAAAAAGGTCAATGATGCTTAACGTTAACGTAATAATTTTCCATACTGACAAAAACGCAAATGTCTTTAAGTAGATCTTACATAGATTATTCAGTTACGGGGGCTAGTATTCCCACGCCAACTTCTCTACAGAATGACATGGGCATGCAGGGCAGCCACAGAAGCATCCCACAAGCCTTTAACCAGCAATTTTACTGGTTGGTGCCATGTAATTATACTGTAGAAAACAGCAAATAGGAGAAGACTAATGAGTTTGGCCTTACTAACCACTTAAAGGTGAAATGGTTAATTCTCAAGTAGGCAATCTTTTGTCTTACCATGTTCTAACCTGTATGTGTGAAGAGAAGGAGAAACTTTGGATTTGAGGCAGTATCAAAATGGGGCATTGAGAAGGCAGAAAGGAGTAAAGTCAGGCAGCTAAGGAAGGTTAGAGCAATCTCATGGAGAGTGTTCAAAGAACCCTGCAGGGCTTCCCTGGTGGCGCAGTGGTTGAGACTCTGCCTGCCAATGCAGGGGACACGGGTTCGAGCCCTGGTCTGGGAAGGTCCCACATTGGCGCGGAGCAACTAGGCCCGTGAGCCACAACTACTGAGCCTGCGCGTCTGGAGCCTGTGCTCCGCAACAAGAGAGGCCGAGACAGTGAGAGGCCCGCGCACCGTGATGAAGAGTGGCTCCTGCTCGCGGCAGCTAGAGAAAGCCCTCTCACAGAAATGAAGACCCAACACAGCCAAAAATAAAATAAATAAATAAATAAAATTAAAAAAAAAAAAAAAGAACCCTGCAGAACATATTTTCACCAGCCCAGGGTCCTGCTACGTGAGATTGCTGTACCACTTTGAAGATACCCAGTGGTGGTGTTTTAGGCATATCATTGCCCGAGGGCTCCAGCAGAGTCGGGAAGGGCTGGATGCAAGGATCCTGTTTTCTAAGCATCCTGCCCAGCAGTGTGGTCAGTCAGGCCCGACTGTGGGCTGTTCTCCAACACGGCATCCCATACACTTGCTAATCCTTCTGCTTATGATCTCAGCACTACTTCCCTTCCCCGACGAGATATCCCTCTTTGTCCCCAAACAGAGCACACATAGACATCTTCCCCAACGTTTAATCTAGGGAAATTTGTTTCCAGTGTTATCACAATGGATTCGAATGGTTCCTTTCTGTCTGACTTTGCTCTTTTACATATGGGTATGAAAGCAAAACTGTTATCATTCATTTGTATTCAATAGATCAGATGGTTTCTTGGAAACTACCTTTGACAGGGTGAAAATCTAAGAAGGACACTGGTTGAGGCTACGAGGAAAGGCGGGTGGAGGCAGGAAGAGGGACCCTCTTGAGGGATAAGGAGGAAAAGGAGTGAGGGGCTGGGCCTCTGGAGAGCGACCCTGGCTGCTGCACTATTTCACTAGTGCTGAGTTTTGGAGACAGTCAGGGTTATCGCAGTGCTTGGAGGGGGCAAATATTATTTAGTCATTTGCCAAACACTCTTTAAAGTAATACGAACATCAGGTAAAATGTTCAAGTGGAACAAAAGAGAACGCAGTGAAGAGTAATTCTCCCTGTCACCCTCACCCCTCCTCTTCTGTTTCCAGAGGCCACCACCCCTGGCTTCTGCATTCTTCTGGACAGTCTGTGCCCGTTTAAGCATGCTTGTTCGGTTCTTCCCCTTGGCTTGACCTTGACTTAGACCTGTTAAGTCAGGGCCTAAATTGCAATTTGGAGATGACACTCAGCTTTGCACTTTGACATTCTTTCCTTAAGCTAAGTAATGAATAAAGAAGCATATTCAAGAGCTTGAAATCCCTCACTGTAGGTATGTTATTCACTCCTGTACCTGTCTTTCAAATCTTTTGTTGCATAAAGCGGAGCAGGTAACTGGTGCCTTCTCTCTTTCTGCAGCATGCGATATTTCCAATTCACGGCAAAACCAAGTTCAAACTGCTACAAAAGCTAGTTTTTAATTACCTTGAGATACAAGTTGCGAGGAGGCAGCCTGACAGCTCTCATCCATGAGATCAGTAAGCTGTGAAGACATGTGGTCAGATATGTCTTGTCTTTAATATATGCAATGTGATCAGATGTCATCATAATTGTAATTGTTACAGGATCGTAAAGCTGCAGAGAAACAGAAAAAGCAAATAACTTTCTTTGAAAGGTCAGCCAAGAAAACGAACTGAGCTCATCAATAAAATAGGGGTGCAAAGAGAGATGAGTGTTTATAAGGAATTCTCCTGAAAATCAAGTGAGCAAAGACTTTTACAATAATGTTCAATTTAAATTAGGAGGTGGGCAAATGAGGTCCTGGTCGATTACTCTACATTGAATTAAATATTGATGTAAATAACAGCAATGATTTTCTAAGTTCTGTAATTAGCACTGGCTAGCAATATAAATTGGCTTTCTCAGATAACTCTGTATTTGACTAAATTTTCAAGATTGATGTTTTATAAATTTAAGCAATGGGATACATGTACCTCTAAAGAAATGTTTTCCACATAAAGCAATAGTGATGCATTTCCTTTAAAAAAAAGTGCTTGTGTGTGTGTGTGTGTGTGTGTGTGTACATTCCACATACTTTGCCCACAGATCATCATGGAGAGGGCTTTCGAGAGGATCTTTATCTTGCTGTAGTGCCAGATCTTAAAATAAGATTTAAGGGCTGGGAAGTCTGATTGAGTGGGACTGAGATGTGATTTCCAGTAGTACCGCTCACCAGAGGGGAGAACAGAAACTGCTGTTTCTGTATATGGGAGGTGAGACATTTTTGGACAGACATATTTTAATTCAGCCTTTTCTTTTGAAATCAAATATATGCTGTGTCTACCATGAGATGTGTGGTTCCTTATTATAGCTAATGGATTGTTCATCCTCTTTGTCCTTGAGGTAATCCTAAGTATGTGCAAAAAACTGAGATCAGGTTGCCCATAAAAACCAATCAGCCGGAAGGTGGTCCACAAGGTGTTGAACCTTCCCTAGAGCAGATGGGAAAGATAATGTTTAATCAAGAGTTGGAGGATTAGGTAGCACAAATCAGGCCAAGAGAAAGGGAGAGCTTCATTTCGGGAGAACCTCTGTGACATTTCTTGTACCCAAAGACAGATGAGAACAATCCCACAGCCATGAGTTCTGGCTACTCTCTCCCCACAGCTGACCCTGCAGACCTTGTCAGCTTTGGACTTTGCCAGCATCGTCGCCTGAATCTGTGAATTACTCAGATGGTGGTTTCTCAGGTTTATGAAGATGTATGAAGTGAGTCATTCACAAATGAAGATACCTGTGAGGAAATGACAGAAATCTGCTAAATATGTTTATATTTGCACAAATGATACATCTGAGCGTGATTTAGAAAAGGATGCGTGTAAGTTTATAGAAATGACAGTTAAAAAGATAACTGTCACAATGTTTACTGATGAAGTTTCTATTTATCTTAATGTTTAGAAGTGCAAGGAAAAGATGGATTGTGGATTACAGCCTAAGCGTTTTTGAGCCTGAATCTGTTATAACAACTTGTGGCAAATGGAGGCAGCAGGAGGGTGGAGTCAACTAGTCAAGAGTCCTCTGCAGATGTAAGATTGTGAGGCCTTTGACAGCTGAAATACAACCTCATTTATCTTTAACCATGTTTACTGAAACAATTAAGTGCAGGATGGAGAGGTGGGTAAAGTCGCTGTTTGTGGCCTGCTGGGCTGGGTCCCGGTGTTCACTCAGAAGGGCTGCAGCTTCAAGATGCAGCCATGGGCCCGAGACAGCATCACTGCTCCTGCTTCGTCCTTTGTTCTAGGCCCTGGGCTGTGCTCTTTGCTCTTCTGCTTAGTTTGCTGCAAACGTCGAGAAGCACTTTTCATTTTAGCTGCTGGCAGTCTCAAGTCTAATAGCCTGGAGGAAGTTGCCAAACAAATGTAACCTCTTCTGTTGGCCTAGAGGCTCTTTACCTGTGTTTGCGGCAGGGCTGTCTGTTTGGCAGTGCACTTACACACTGTGGAAATGTGCTCTGGGAGGTGTTAAACTGAATTGGGGAATATTTCAAACTATTCCTTAAATACTAGAATTGAAATGTTGTGTTGCTGAAGTGGCCTGGGCTGGAAACTTTTGAGTGAAAAGTTAGATCCTGGTTTTTCTTGAAGACGACATGGAGCCCTGGGGTATGTGGTTTTCAGGCTTCCTCTATTTGCTAATTTTGGAAATGGACTTTTCACAGTTTTCTTCTCTCTTGTGTTGAGACTTTGGTTTTGTCTCTACATGCAGCTCTGGATAGAAAACTGAGGATTGTGCTTTTTACTTTGATTCTAGTTAATTGGCACAGAGGCGAAGCAACAATGGATACAACTATTAAGAACCATAGATAAATATATTAGTTTTAGGATATGATCAGTGTCCTTTGATATAGTAACAAACATAAAAGAGCAGGGTACTGGGCAAAGGATCCTGCAAATTGTCAGATATTCACAAACGCTGGATCTCAATTAAGAGGCCTGGTAAGAAAAAGATCCAGCTTTTTTTTTTTAAATATTCCGAATGGATTTTATTTTTTTAAAGCAGAGAAATATAACTTCTAGAGAAGGACAAGCACACAAATTCCCTGCAAAGATAATTTAGATCTACTATCAAATCTTTCTTTAAGGTCTCAGAGAGTTTGTCCTAGTTATGAAGGCAAATGTCTTACTAAAAGACACCAGGGCTTGTATCTTTGAATACAGATACACAAAAGAGTCCAAGCTTTACGGTTTCCAGACACAGATAAAATAGAATAACCTTAATTAATTTTATAGCAATAAATCTCTTTGTTGTTATAGAATAATGTTTATCGTTGAACATTCCCGGTGTTTGCCCCGACTGAGTACCAGGAGTGCTGTTATTAGTAATTTTCTTTAGGTTGATTTAGCTTGAGTGGTCCACATACTAGGGCTCAGAGGGCAGCCCACAAAGAGGACATGGGTACACTTTTCACTCTGGTCTGGAGTCAACTTGACTTGGTTCATTTTATTCAAGGCATAGGGAAGCTGCCATCTTGGAGGACCTGCACCTGAATCTGGGAATTGTTACATATGCTGTTACCTCTGAAGCAATTACAACTCTTCTGTGAGCCCAGTGGCGAGAATTCCTTTTATGCACTTAACCAACTATGGAATAGTTGCTCCAATTCAGTCTTCCATGGTGGAGCCATGGAAGGACTTAGGGAAGGTTTCCATCAAATTGCATGAAAACGGAGCTGTACATCTCTGCATACCAATGCCAGATGCTGTGCATGTAGTGGAACCCTTGTTAAAACCTGAGCTAATTTTTAAACTGTCATCTTCCCTCGTTATTTTTTAAAATTTTTTAATAGTTTAAACCAAATACTATTGTCCTGTTTAATTTCCCAACACCTTATCAATTTCCCAACACCTTATCAGGACTGTAGTCTGCTAATGATCAGCATCTCAAAGAAAAGTATTTTTATGTCATATAGTCCAACTTCCAATAGCTCAGGGTAAGAATTCCCTCTACAGCCTCCTGATCGCCCTATATAGCCTCTTATTGAATGTTCTCAGTAAAGGGCACTCACTCATTCTTTCTAGTCTTTCTGTTTTGGTGGCTCTACTTTTTTCCATAGAAGAAAGAACATTTTTCCATAGAAAACTCAAATTCTGCCTCCTTGTCCCCTCGCCCTTTTGCCTCAGTTTTGCTTTCTGGAGCTACAAATATATGTCCACCCTCTGTTAATTTAGAATTCAAAAATATTAAAGAGAGTTTTTTTGTTCTCCCTAAATCTTCTCTTTTCTAGGCAAAACTTACATCACTCATTCATTCAAAAGATGTTTGCTGAGTAGATACATGAGCAAACGCTGGGTTAGATGCAGTGGGTGACGTAAGGGTGATTCAGACAACTATTTCTCATTGACTTTGCTTACAGAACTGTCAACACACACACCACCTTCTTCTGGATAAACTATCCTATCGTTTGAGACCATGACATCACTTGAGTATCCCCGAAGCAGACACATAAGTGGATATGCAACAAATGCTTTCTGACTTTCCTCCATTCTTCTGAAAATGAGGCCCCTAAACCTTGGTTTGATCAGCACAAGCATATCACACTGCTTGATCTGATGCTGACATTGTGTACGGGCTCACAAGTCCTCGGTCCACACAGACTGCTGTAAGACTCCGTCTCACTTGCTATCTCATTTAAAATGCCCAACAAGGCTGAGAGGTAGATACTGTTTTGCCCAGTTTTTAGATGAGAAAACAGAGAGAGATATGAGATATAAAATGATGGTAGCCACAGGTGTGCTCTAAATCTATGTTTGGGATTTTTAAAAGTAGGGATCCTAGTTCCTGGTTTCCCACCATTTTCTGATTTTGTACCTGAGTTTTTGATCCTGATGTAGAACTATACCACTATATTTATGAAATTATATCTTGTTGGTTTTGGCCTACACTTCTAGCCTGTTGAGTCCTTCTGGATACTAAATATGGTTATTTTTATCATCTTAGCTATTCCTTTTAGTTTGTGTACTTGTTACTAATATGCTAAGAATATTCTTCTTTCATGTAAGTTATTGATGAGAAATGTTGATAGTCCAAAGATAGAGAGCTGTGTCACCTATGAGAAACCTTGCTCCAGGATGATATCGATCCACTCATCGATGTTGTTTTGGGTACATTTGTTTAACTATTCTATCATGCAGTCCACATATTTCCATTAATAAAGATAACATGAAAAGCTTTGCAAATTAAAGTATATTTTGTTTTAAATCAGATGTTTCTCTACATGAGTTGAGTTGTTTTCCATGTAGTAAGCAGACAACAATTAGTTTATTTGCTATTCCAGAGTCTATGATTTGGTTCATACTCTAGTTTACTGTATGTACTAATGAATAGTGTTTTTGAAAGAGCTTTATGTACACATGTAAGTTTTATCATCTATTTCTCTCTCACAATATTTTTCCTTTCCTTCCTGTCTCCAAATATTTCTATGTATTATATGTTTAAAAATACGAGGAAAAGGTGTGTTTAAAAGAAAATGAAAGGCTTGTTGCAAAATAATATATTTTCCCAACAGAAACACTCATTTAATGTATACATGCAAAACTTTAACACCTGATTTAAAAATGTATGAAGAAACTCAGGAGCTGAATTACAGGATTTGCCTGTCTCTCTTTTTCTCTTGCCTTGGGCAATCTAGTCTAATTACAAAACTTGCCTTTCATTCTGTTTAGTGTTTCTCAGCTATGCATGAAAAAAGTTAATCAAAAAATAAAATGAAAAACTGTGATGGCTAATCGAAGTCCCATAAATTTCTCTTCTGTTGCCTAGTTTGTCTTTGGGGATGAACTCCAAAATGCTACCTTTCATGCATCATTAGATGTACTGTGACTGTTGGTCTCTGCTTCTTTTAAAGAAAAAGATTCCTTTAATTTTAGAATTTTTAAAAATTAGAAAATGAAAAGAAAATCATGGCTCTTCCTATCTTCATTTATCCCTTCTTCATTTATCCCTTATCTGTAATTGTTGGGAGGTTTGTAACCATGAAAGACACTGGACCAACAAGCTCAAAGATGGGTAATGTCTCTGATTAGAGCAGATTAGAGAGAAAAGTGATTTACACCCCTTCTTGTCCTCTAGTGTGTTTTGTACAGAAGTAAAGTAACTCTTTTTCCTTCTACCCATCTTAGGGTGGTTGGCTGGGACCCTGTAAATTATTCTAACAAAATAAGATAGATTAACAAGAGAAAAAGAAACAGGTTTATTAGCATATGCATCATGCATTCACACGGGAGAACTCAGTGATAGTAACTCAAAAGGTGGTTAGAACTTGGGCTTATATAGCATCTTAACAAAAGAACAATAAATGTTTAGAGAAGTGACAAGATAGAAGAAAAGGGCTTTGAGTTTCCAGGGTGGCAAATTGTGGGGGAACTAATGGAAGATAAGGGCAAGTTAGTAAATTTGCTATGTGGATTCTTCTGATGACTTCTCTGGGCTGATAAAGGTCTAACGTTGTCTTCAGTAAAGTCTGTCTTTCCTGGTAGAGTGGGGAGTGGGGATAGCTTTACAAATTTACATCAGGTTTTAGGCAAACAGGGGGATGGAAGAGAGCTTTTCTTGTATCTGTTTCTTCTCAGTTGGCTTTGTCTCAAAATGATTCTTATGCCACAGAGATATATTTTGGGGTGGTACATTCTACTGCCCTTCGTTTTGGAAGGACATTGGATTAAAAGGATTATTGATTCTTGGCCTATCCTCTATCTGGCTGTCTTGTTTAGAGTGTAGGCCCGCATATCAACCGCTAGAACCAGTGGTTGTGAGGGTTTTTCCTCAAGGGCTAACATGTCATCTTAGTTCATTTCAAATCCCCTTCGTGACAACATTACTGCAAGCCGAAAACAATCTGATAAAGTTAGTGTCTTTAATAAATATTGTTACTTAAACGTGATAAAATCGTAGACCAGTCTCTTTGTTCTTTGGGAGGCAAAAGAAAAGGTATAGGAGAAGGGTGGGAGATTGGTGAGGATATTTGAGAGTCCTGATATTGTTTTGAAGGGTTGATGGCAATGGTAGTGGGTTGATGATGGACAAAAACAGCATGTTATAATGCAAGTTTGTGGCATTTTTAGCTGAGCCTGTCACACAAAAGGAGATTTCTGGATGGTGTGTATCCATTGCTCCTGTGGCCTCAATAACCCTACAATTCTCAGTTGTTTGAAGTGAGTGCTGTTGAGAAGCAACATATGCTTCTTCCCCTCCATGCAGAGAAATGAAATTTGGAAAGATGTGCTGAAAGGAAAAACATAGTTTCCTATGGCAAGTTATCTCCAAGAATGAACAATTTCCTGGGATTGTGATAATGGTTGCTAAAACCTCACTGAGAAAAATAATTCAATTGCCCAAATTTGGGCTTAGATCAAGTTGCAGCTGGCTCAGTAGAGTGGCAAGGGACCATCAATCTGCTTTGGAGAGAGGTGTCATGCTTGGGAATCATGTGGAGGCAGCCTGCCTTCACTGATACTGGATATGATAAAAGAGTCCTGGGGTCTTTCAGAGAGAGTATACCATTCACATAACACAGCATTGTGTAAGTCTCATGAAGTTTTCTTTTTTTGTTTGTTTTTTTTAATGCTATTTAAACTTGCTTTCATAACAACCTGAATAAAATGGAAAATATGTTATTAGAGTTTGTTGAGGAAATCTGTGGATGCATTAACAATAACAGCAATGTGACCAAAGTCATGGGCACTTAGGTTTTTTGTAAACATTGAAGGCCAGTTACTTCAAGGTATTAAACATGTAACCCTCCTATTTTAATTTCCTGGCTGAGACAACTTTGGTATTCCAAAATTTAGCCAGCAACTGACTCAACAATTGGGAAGCCAGTTTTCCAGAAGTTCCAGCTTTGATTTGATTATTTCAAGGTCATCTATAAGACGTAAGCAATAATCAGAAGTGTCAGGCCTTAGAGAACAGCCAACAGCACAGAGTGAAAGTACAGTGTGGACCTGTTGAACATGACACAAGTGGGCATGTTTGTGAATTCAGAACCAGCGAGTTGCCCAGGACTCCAGTAAGTTCTCTTGCTTTATGATTGTGAATTTTCAGACACACGAAATTAGGATAATGCTGCATTACAAAATCAGCAGTTAGGTGTATGAAAAGATCACTGCCTCAGGAAATCAGGAGACCTGAGGCTTAGTCCCAGGAAATAATCTTAATCATAATCTTCATCTGTGAGCAATTACTGTATTACTATATGTGGGGCGTCTTTTAATACATTTTCTCTAGCTTACACAATAATTTAGCTTGGAAGATATTATCCCATGTTCAATGTGAAGAAAGAACTTCAGGAGAGATTAAGTGACTTTCCCAAGGTCACTAAGCTAGTAAAGAGCCGAGTTAAAATTCGGACTCAAGGCTGTCTCCTGAGCCTCTGTCTCTGTTGAAAGCTCCATGTTCTTTCCTGCATCTTTGTCTTTCCTTCAGTTGTTTCTTTTTTTTTTTAACTTTTTATTTTATATTGAAGTATGGTTGATTAACAATGTTGTGTTAGTTTCAGGTGTACAGCAAGGTGATTCAGTTATACATATTCATGTATCTATTTTTTTCAAATTCTTTTCTCCTTTAGTTTGTTACATAATCCTGAGCAGCTGTTTCTTCCTGGAATAAATACCCTTCTTGCTCATCTCAGTCTGTATGACTTTAAGTTCATTCTTTAAGCCCGACTCCAGTCTACCATTTTTAGGAAGGAATGTCCAGGGACATTCCCATCCATTGGTCTCTCCTGAGTGTAACCTCACTGCCCTTCTTACTGTGCTGCTCATTTAGCACCTGCTTATATCTCTGGCATGATCCTCGTGGCCTTTGGTACTTCCCATCTATTGTCAATCACACTTCAGTGTGATGCTCTCCCTCTTCTCTCTCTCTCATTTATAAATTTGGAAGATGTTAGGGAAAAAATTAAAGCATAGAAAATTACCATGTACCCTACTACCCCAAATTAGCAAAATTTACCATTTAAAAATATTGGCTTCAAATACTTTTCTTTAAATAAAGAAATAGCACCTTATGATCAATGTGATATTCACATTATACACTTTCCAATCCCATTCACCTTCTCCCTTTCCAGAGGCAACCACTAATCTGAGTTTGGTGCCTAACCTCTAAGTCTAGGCTTTTTTTGCTTGTTGTTGTTACACATTCTTATATTTGTAAACAATATATAATGTCATTTTGTAATTTTTTTTGTAAGAGAACATAGTGTAATTACTGCATATGTCTTTTGAAAATTTGCTTTTGTAACTTGGTATTTAAAAAAAAATTGTCACATTTATGCACTTAAATCTAATTTATTCATTTAAATTGTAGCAATTCATTTCATGATCCTAAATGTCTTATTTATCTAGTCCTTTTTACAGACATTAGGGTTCTTATGAAACTTTTAAGTTATAAAAGTTATAAAGCTTTTTCAGAGGCTTGGTTTCTCCTTTGCCATTAGACACTAAATTCTCTGATCGAAGGACTGTGGATTATACTTCTTAATGTTTAACATTGTAACCACAATTCAGTAGACGTTCAGGTGAATGAGTTGATAAAAATATCTGGGGGAAGTGAAGGTGTTCAACTCTGAGAAGGTTAACATGATTAGAAGCAGGTAGAGGTTGATTTCAAGGAAGTTAGTTGGAATGACATTTTTTTCTTGTATTTATGGAGATGGGAAAGTAGGGTAATAAAAAGCTGCTTGAGATGATACTGAGGGCTTCCCTGGTGGCACGGTGGTTAAGAATCTGCCCGCCAATGCAGGGGACACGGGTTCAAACCCTGGTTCGGGAAGATCCCACATACCTCGGAGCAACAAAGCCTGTGCACCACAACTACTGAGCCTGAGCTCTAGAACCCACAAGCCACAACTACTGAGCCTGCAAGCCACAGCTACTGAGCCTGCGTGCCACAACTACTGAAGCCTCTGTGACTAGAGCCCGTGCTCCACAAGAGAAGCCACCACAATGAGAAACCCACACACCACAATGAGAAGCCCATGCACTGCAATGAGGAGCAGCCCCCACTCGCCTCAACTAGAAGAAAGCCTGCATGCAGCAAAGACCCAACACAGCCAAAAATAAATAAATAAAATAATAAAGAAGAAAAAAAAGAAAAAATAACATTTGAAACCTTATATAAAAATTAATTTAAAAAGAAAAAGAAATGATCCTGAGATGAGCATGGGTAACCTAGTACCTTTTTTTGTCATGCTAATCAATTTTGTAAAAGACTAGTAACAGAAAATATGGAAAATAATTGATTAAACTACAAGCAAAAATACTTAGAAACGTGCTTAGGTGTATTTGGCAAGTCAGTGCTGACTTATGGCTGGACTGCGCAAATTCTACATCCATTTCTAACTAGATCATCTCCGTGATTCACCTTGGAGAAATCTAATTGCCCTTGAATATTTGACCTTTAATGTATCAACAAAAACAGTTTGTCATCCTGGCTTCATAGCAATATGACAATTGTGCTTGACAGAGATAACAGTTTTCTTTAGGAATGTTAAAGGCCATGGTCTACTTCTTCCGTTTTGTATCTTCCTTTCTGACCCATTTGCATTTTTGTTGCTTTCTGAATGTTGTCTAGATGGATCACGTCCAATTACTGGGAGAGAGCTGTGAGGTTGGGAGGTAGGGGTTGTTGCTTTCTGAATGTTGTCTAGATGGATCACATCCAATCATTGGGAGAGAGCTGCGAGGTTGGGAGGTAGGGGTTGTTGCAAGGCAGGAATGAGTTTATGCCTGTGAAGCCCTAGAACAGTGTCTGCCACGTAGTTAGGTCTAAGTAGCTGTTAACTCTCATTCTTCTCTTTTGTACTTCTTACAACAGAAAAGTGAGGTAGTTATTTTATAAGCTTTGTTGTAAATCACTCAGGATGGGTACAGAGCTCTTCATGTCTCTTCAGCCTGAGATTGTAATTTGTTCTGAGGATTCTGGTAGGTGAAAGTCTAGGGTCTCCACAACGGGGAGATGTGAACTCCAAACACTCTCTATCCATCAGGGGCATCAAATGATCAGGAAGAGGCAGCAAGATTGAGCGTTGATTGGATAATTAGAGTGAGACAGTATTAGGTTTATTATTTCATATATAGCTTCTCATGATGTTCGTTATAATCTGATAGCTATAGGAACAGTCCTACCTATTCATACATCTGCTCAGTGATCTATTGATTTATCATTCATTTAATAGTTCCAGGTACTTGAGATACATTGATGAACAAACAGAGAAAGATTCCTGCTCTCCTGTGGCTTACATTCTAGCATGGGAAGACAGAAAATAAGCAATAAATATATTAAGTAAATTGTATAGAACATTGGAAGGTGATAACTGCTATGGAAAAAGAAAGATAGATCCAGGTAAGGGGGATCAGGGGTGCCTGATCAGTTTGGATGGTCAAGGGAGGATTCATTGAAAAGGTGGGAACTGAGCAAAGACTTGAAGGAGGTGAGGGAATTGGCCATGGAGTTACCTGCAGGCAGAAGAAGAACTAGCACCCATGCTGTGTCTGTCATGCTTGAGGTAAGAAGACCCGTGTGACTGGAGTGGAGTGAGCAAGAAGGAGAGTTGTAGGTGGTGAAATCAGAGGGGTTATGAGGGCCAGATAATGTTAGGCCTGTAGGCCATTGTGAAAACTTTGGTGATCCAGTAAAGAGCTTGAGTTAGTCTTAAAAGGCCACTCTGACTTCCGTGTTGAGAACAGAGTCTAAGGGGCAAGGATAGAAGCAAGGAGAACTGTTAGGAAGCTACTGCAACTCCAGGGCAGAGATGGCCATAGAGATAAGAAGTAGTTCAATTCTGATATATTTTTATTCTAGAGCTAATATCCTAGAGGATTTGATGTAGGGTGTGAGAGAAATAAAGAGACCAAGAATGCCCTGAAGACTTTTTTAACAGATGGAGCTTCCTTAAGCTGAACTGGTTGGATTAGGTTTGGGCAAGAACATTAGGGATTCTTTTTTTAAAGGTCTATTAGCCATCTGGATATACAAGTTTGGAGTTCAGGAACGAGGTCTTGGCTGGAGATATGAATTTCTGTTTGGTTTTTTTTTGGCATATAGATGGAATTTCAAGCAATGAGGTTGGATAGGATCACCAGAGGAGTGAGTGCACATAGAAAAGGGGACCAACAACTCAGTGTTCAGGAGGCTCAATATTAGGGGGTCTGGTGAAGAAAAGAAACCAGCAAAAAAAATTGAGAGGGGGTGACCGGTGATGTAGGTGGAGAAATGGGTGAGTCATGGATGCCCAGTGGAGAAAATGTATTAAGGAGGGTGATCAAATATGTCAATGCTAATGATGGGCCAAGTAAGATGAGCAGTGACAGTTGACTATGAGATTTACCTCTGTGAAAGTCATTTGGTAACCTTGATGAGAGCGGTTTCATTGGATGTGTAGGAATGAAAGCCTGCTTGGAGTGGGTAGAGGGAGATGGAAGGGAGTGAACTGGAGACAGCAAACAGACTGGTGGTCAAAACTAGTCTCTTACATGGAATTTTATACCTCTCTCCTCAGGTACTCCTCCATTGGCCCATTAATGTGCCCAAAGTACCAAAGTTAGAATTTCCTTACTTCCCTTTAGGAGAGCCTCTGTATTCAACCACTGAAAATCTAAATATCCTGAAATTGGTATCTCAGAGTTATTAAACACTGTGGTATGGATTTGTCTCTTTGCACTGTATTCCTGGGGTGACAATGAAATGGTAGAATTTCAGAACTGGAATGGATCTTAGACATGACATAGTCCAACCCTATTAACAAAGGTATACATAGGGAAAGTGACTTGCTCAAGGTCACATACTTGGTGTATGACAGAGTTGACACTATAATCCAGGGCTTCTGTTCTAGTGCTTTATCAACTGCATAATATTTTCTCTTGGATTTGATTCACCACGGATGTAGGACAAGTAAAGGCTTGAGGAGATGCTATGTAAATGCCTGTTAAGTGAAAGAAAGAAAGCGTGAATGAACTAACAGATGAGTGAAGACAAGACAATATTTGAATTGTATGGGAAAACCAGATGAGGATCCAGAAGGCTGATGATTGGAGATTTGTTCTGAGTTACAAGAGAGGAAAGTCAGGGTGAGGAACTATAAAAGCTGAGGGAGAAATAAGTGAGAACTGCAGATTGCATTGTGAGTGGTTTTTACCTTGAAAGCCTCAGTGATGTTTAAAAATTCTTTTAAAAGTAAATGAAGAGACTTCCCTGGTGGCACAATGGTTAAGAATCCGCCTGCCAATGCAGGAGACACAGTTTCAAGCAGTGATCCTGGAAGATCCCACATGCCGCAGAGCAACTAAGCCCATGCGCCACAACTACTGAAGCACTCGTGCCTAGAGCCCGTGCTCCACAAAAGAAGCCACTGCAATGAGAAGCCCACGCACTGCAACAAAGAGTAGCTGCCACTCGCCAGAGCTAGAGAAAGCCCGAGCACAGCAATGAAGACCCAATGCAGCCAAAAATAAATTTAAAAATATATATTAAGAAAAAACAGTAAATGCAAACCATTAATGAAACTTAACGGAAGGGACTGAAGATGGAGAGCTTTTTTCTAACGAGAGTTGGAATGACGGCATTTTTTTATATACTTGCTGACAACTACTGACTTGGTTGCAGCAGGTTTACAACTTCCTGAAAATAACCAGATACAAGAGGTTTCAACTTGCTGGAACTCTTATTATATGCTTGAATGACTCCTGGAACAAAAGAAAGCTGTGCATGATTGTTTAGGAAAGTATAAGATAAACAAAGCATATGTTTTCTAACATCTGACTGTAATCTGATAGTTGTGTTATATTGGTCTCTGCTCATTTTAAGGTTATGTGATGAAGATGACTTCAGTGGTTCAGTACATAAATAAATGATGCTAAGACTCCACTTTAACTTATGCCCCTCAATTTTTCATACATATTTGCTGCTTTTCTTTCAGAAAGGAAAATGCATGTTACTTGTTCTCTTGGAAACATTCCACATCCTTTTATATGTTTTTCCCTTCTCTTTTGAAAGATCCCCCTCACACTGCATAAATAGAAATGTCCCTGAGAGTCATTTGATTTCATGGATGGAAGAATACTCATTTCAAATATATTTGGGAGAACCAGATAAAATAGCTACACTATCCTGCATTACCTGATTTAGCGCTGGGGACTGTGGAGGGCTAGGGGAAATTGTAATGGGAAACTCAAGTTAGTTTTCACTTTAAGTTCAGTGTCTTGAATCCAGTGGAGCTGAGGGTAGTCAAAAGTTATTACTATCTGATTTGACTGTTCACAGTTCCAAGTGAAATAAGTGAGTTGTGCCTCTGTTTTGCTGGTAGTAAGGAAGATGCTCCTATCACCTTGGTGCTAAATGGCAGTTCTTGAGCAGTGTCGGCAGAGAACTGGCTGGAAAAGGTGACTTGTTCTTTTTTTCTTGCAGCCATTACTTTGTCAGGGCGAAGGCATATTGGCGAAGCAGTTGGGGCAATCTTACATCTCTGTTTATCGGGCTGCATCTATTCTTGGGAGAAAAAGAAGCCATCCATTTCCAAAGCTGTCAATCTGGTAATCCCAGCCACCACTAAAAGCCACTTCAATTCATTTCTTCACTTCTTTACACTTTGCAGAGAGTTTATTGTAAAGATGCATTAACCAGAAAGATGCCTTTAGGGTAAGTTGCGCTCAGTTTTGGGAAGAGATGGAAGCTATTGCAAAGGTCCCAAGGGTGTTTTAAGTAAGAGAAAAAAATAGTAGTAAGACTTCGGGAAGCATCATTATCTGGATCTCCACCATTCTTTTTATTTCTATTAGCATGAAGTTTTCATCTTTTATTTACTCTTCTTCCGACCAGCTTCCTTCCCTTCATATTTAACTTTGTTTCTGCTTATTTACTCTTGCTTTGCTTTTATTTATTTATCTTTTTTGTTCCTGCTCCCCTGATTTTTCCCACCCACAAGGAAGAAGCAGGCGTTCATATAATAATATTGGATCTTTTCCTCGATGTTCCATCATAGGCAGGGTGGGCTAGCATTCCCAGGACAATGACATAACCCTTGATCTTACTAGCTAGGATTAGTTGATTTCCCGTGGCTTCAAGCTGTTTACATAGAGTTCCAAGGGAAACTGTGTAGGGCCAGTTTCCCTTGGCAACCAACCTTAAGCTTGAGGCCAAGAGGAAAATAACAACATTTAGTCCCCTTCTCTTCTGTAAATACAGGAATCATTCATGTTAAGTCTTATTATTTAAATAAGTTTAAATGAGCCCTTGACAGTATTCTAGGCACAGACAGTATTGGGAGGTCTGACTGAGCCATATCTCCAGCCTAGAATGTTACTAGTATAGGAAATTTGGGGATGAGAATCACTGGGAAAGTATTAGCTGTTCCTTAAGAACTATGGATAATGTGGTCAATAACCAATTTCTCTTTTTGCCAAGTGGAACAATATAAAATTATAAAAAAAAGAACTTGTGTGCTTTGGCGAACAATTTTGAGTCTGCTACTTTAAAAATGATGGATAAATTAGAAAATGACACAAATATGTTCAGGTGACTTTAACAGTTGAATGCTGAGCAGTAATTATATATCAAGCCTGGAATCACCAAACAGAAACATAGGCTTGGCTCTTGTTTATGCGCGTAGTCAGGTTTGTATGAAATTCTGAAGCATTTTACAAATTATTGGGAAATGGCTACATGTTGTAAAACATGGTTCTCATAAGAGAACCCTAAAATGGGCCATATTTAGATTTATTTATTTTATTTATCTAAATCTTTATTTAGATATTCTTTAGGTTCTTAAAGAACTTTTGAAGAATTTTGTTTTTACTATTATTTCTTCCTTATGTTGCTGAATATGCTGGTAGACTTAGAAAATTGTCCAAGGGCTACATAACATGGACATGACATTGAAATCCTTCCACTATTTTATCCCTTGGGACTCCAAAAACACCATCTGGTAGAGATTAGTTTCTTTAATGCCCCTTGAATGAGTCTCAACCCTAGGATTAATACCCCTGCATGGAACTTTTTCTTAACTTTGCTTCACCATTGACATCTTCTGGTCCTTTAGGCCTCTGTTTAATATTTGCTTCCTCCAGTTGCTCCAAAGTTTGTATCCTCTAGATTGATATTTGCAGTCATTAAGATCTCATTTCAAGGGCTACTTCCCCCGGCTTTCTCTCCTCTTTTTTTTTATGAATAATTACAGTATTTAATGTTTGTATCATCCATTAAATAAAATCACATATGTCCTTACATTTTTGCTGAATAGTTTTATGTTCCCTCTATGATAAAAAAAATCTCCCAAAGGCCAAAATGATGTCCTGTAAAATATCTATCAGACACTCCACCCCATACTCAGCCTCACATAGTTCTGATTTCGTATTAATTTGTTCAGAGAACAAATTTTTTAAACAAACCTCAGCCTAGAACTATAACTGGGTGTCAAAATACCTTTCTTTCTCCTATTGTTTTTTTGCCATAAATTGGTCCTTTTTTCTTTCCCCCTTCCCTCTTTTTGATTCCTGATGAGAATAAAGTATTCAACATCTTTTATTCATTCAATGCAATATTTGCCGCACTGGATTTTAAAAGCTTCAGTGAATAAATGTAAATTCTATCTAGAAAACAATCAAGAAATCAAAGACCATTTAAGTGAGCCTGCCATGATTTAAGAATTAAAAAAATATGCTCATCTTGGTTAGTGGTGCTGAGGTGAGTAAGAAGAATAGGAAATGTTCTGAAAAGTACTCAGTTTGGTGCAAAGAACACAAGCTTTAGAACGTAGTGGGAGAACGTGAATCACGTTCGAGTATCTGTAATATTCAAGGCACTATATTAGGTATTTTACGTCAACATATCAACCCTCGGGTGAAGGTGCAATTAATCCTATTTTGTAAGAAGTAAAACTGAAGCTTATAGAGTTTAAGTAGTTTGCCTAGGGTCACACATCTAGTAAGTAGCAGGACTGAGATTTGAACCTAAGTTTGATTTCAATAACCATGCTTATTTTACTGTATTATAGTCAGAACTATAGTATAATTTCTATGGGAATCAGCTGGACACAGGCTGACTCAAGCCTACCACCCTTACTAACTTACACCTGTTTAGCCTGATGAACTCTCTGTATATGGATACTGAGTGAACAAGAATAGCTTTTAATAATAAGTATTTAATATTCTGTATACCTGACCAGTGGGAACTCCTAAAAATTTCTGCTAGCATATGCCAGACTCAGAAAATTGGAGAAATTATATATCAGAGTAATTCCCAGTGGTCTCACCAAGAGCTAAAGACAAAAAATGTCATATAAAGTTCTACCTTCTCCTATGTTGATTCTGCCTAGAGTCAAGTCTTTGTTACAGAAAAAAAACTCTCTTCCTCTGTTTTCTGTTACCCAAAGTCATAATGTGCTATGTAAGTGATATAAGACATATGAGTGACCTCCCTTAGAGAATCTTTTTTTTTCATGAATGGCTGTGGACTCACAAGAGGTCATCATCAATGAATAGATATAGGAACCACGCTTTACTAAGGTCAGGGAAGAGTACAAATTAAACGTGCTACAAACTTTGGAGAAATCAAGTTAAGATTACAGTGCTATGTTGGAAGCACTAGATAATCTTGGCTTGGGCTTGGCTAACATTTGCTCACTTCCTGTCTCTATATTTAATTTGATGAATCCTTGAGGGGAAAGTTCTTAGCGGCCCCATTCTGTGGGACTCTTCTCTGTGAAGTCTAGGGAAGTCAAAAAGATGACCACTTCTGTGGTTCTGGATACTTTAGCTACCTGGTTGAAATTTTGATTTAGTCAAAATGTCAGTCTGTTTTGAGGCTGCACTTTTTGTTTAGGGTTTTAATCAGTTTTGTGCAAAAACATATGGGCCATTACAGACTTGGTTCTGAGATGTCTTACAGGGGGTGGTAAGGAATATATTCTTTTCTGTTTTCATGTTGATCTTCAGTTTCTAGTTTGCAAATAGAGGGATTTACACCACATAAGTAGTTCTTAACCTAAGGCCAGAAGCTCTTTTTAGAAGCTGAGGGAATCTATGGCTGCTCTTCTCAGAAAAATGTGCATACCTGCCATTTCAAAGGGTTGATATACCACCTAAAAGACTTCTGGGAGCCCAAGAATTCTTGGTTAGAGAATCCCTGTACTAAATGATCTCTTGGGTAGCTTCTACTTAAATATTCTATTATTTCACATTTTCTATAATGATTTGGATGATTGTCATGTTGCTTGTAAAAATAGGATATGAACTACTTAGGAAGATTTAACTTTTGCAGCTATAAATGACAAAATGTCATCTGATAGTTTCCTTTTTTTTTTTTTTTAAGTCTTTCTGAACCTTGTCTGTTCTTTAGAATCACCTGGGGAGCTTTTAAAAATTCCAATGCCTGGCCACACCCTAAATCACTTAAATCAGAATCTCTGGGGTTGTATTCCGGACATCAAGTTTATTAAAGCTCCTCAGGTGGTTTCTTTGTGCAGCCGGGGTAAAAGTCAGTACTCTGGCAGGACTAAAACATCTTCAGAAGTTTCAGATAACAGGAATATCAACCACCAGCTGAAAATGAAAGAACGTTCCATTCTTTCTCTGCTTTCAAGTGTATGGTATTGAACACTGTATTTCCAGCTCAAAACAAGTGTTTGAAAACTCTTGTGTGTAATCATGCCTCCCAATGTGTTATGCTCTTTGGTAAGCTGGCCTAGGTTACTATTACTGAATGGCCTTCCTGGTACTGTTTATAGATGTGGGAAGGGCTCTATTAGTACATGCCCTGTTCTGCCACAAGCACACATTAGGAAAAAGTTGTTTTCAACATAAGAACAATTACCATTGTCATATTCCAAACTGTGTGCAAATTGTTTTATTATAAACTCGCTGTTGGTCCCTATTTAACTGGGAAATCATTTGCTCTAAATTTATCTAATTCTCTCTGCATGGCATTGACATTTGCTGGCAATGCCAGACTTGCTTCACTTATAAGAAAAAGATTCCATGGAGAACAGGCAATGCTCTCATCTAACTGATTAATAATCTCTAGAGGATCTTTGGAGTCTTCTCACATGTTAACTCTTCCTGCTCTCTTGACAATTTTGGCTTTTCTCTGAATTCAGAAACACAAACAATGGTTTTCATGAAATGCAGCAGGAAAACCTTTCTTCATCAGACCAACTCTCCAAAGAAAGGATGCTCACTGCCAAAGCTGGTAGATGAGAAATGAGATGTGTAATGAAGTGTTGTTTGTTTTCAAGAGTTTTACAAGTCAATTTGGGTTACTTCATCAGCCAAGTTTTATCCCTGTACTAGGCAACCATTACATGTTTTCAATTTTAAAAAATGTCCATCTTTGCTTTCCATCGCATCTGTACTATATTCAAACCACTCTCCAATTTAATGCAGACAAAGACTTTCCAAGTCACATGGTCTGTTTAAGTAATAGGAGTCCATTAAGAATGAACAGAGACAACCTGTATTATAGTGATTTCTGCCGTTATGGGTTTTGCAATTTTCCTACCTAGCTTTGGTGTTTGAAGATGATATTTTGAAAATTGGATTTAACTACCTGAAAACCTATGACACAGAATTTTCAGTAGCCATTTGGTAGCCTGAAAGGCCCTGCCTTAGTCATGGCTATCTGTTTACTACTTCTCTTCAGGATAAGGATAAATTTCTTCAGGAAGATGTCTTGCTTTACAGACATTCTTTTGTTATTTTCTTTAGAAGTGCTATTCAAATCTAGAGCTAAGGGAAAAGTCAGATATGAATTCTGAGTCATTATGTAGCACAATCTGAATGTAAATTTCATGACACCAGTGAAGACTCCTGATCTTGGTAGCGACTGTTGCTAACACGAATATTGCCCCTGAGAAAAGGGCACCCATTAATAATTATTATTCTAAACATAGGGAAGCACCTGGGAAATCTTTGCTTTAGTCATGGTATTTTTGACTACAAAGGGTGATGGCATACATATGTATCTGTAATTATTTCCTACATACGTTGCACTTAAAAACTGGCTAAAATTTATGTTGCCTAGTCTTGATAGAAACTAGAAATAACTAAACAATTAAAACAAAACGCAAGCTAGTTTAACACTGACTTGCCAAAGGGCTCACTTTTGAATAGGTATTGTTTCACCAGAAAACAAAATAACCTGCTATTATTTGGGCTTTGGTTCCAGCACAGCACTTAGTAGGCTCTTAATATTAGACATGGACAGAATAAAATGAATGAATGAGAGTATCTATAATGTATATTTGAACATAAGAATCACATTTTGAATAGATATGTGCTTTCTTTTCTTTAAAAATCTAAAAAATTTATATCAAACCTCACATTTTATTGAAAGTTTTCATGATTAAATTGTTGCCCCATCTATTCAGGCTGCTTTTAATATTGTCTTTTTTTTTTTTTTTTTTTTTTTTTGTGGTACGCGGGCCTCTCACTGCTGTGGCCTCTCCCGTTGCGGAGCACAGGCTCCAGATGCGCAGGCTCAACGGCCATGGCTCACGGGCCCAGCCGCTCCACGGCATGTGGGATCTTCCCGGACTGGGGCACGAACCCGTATCCCCTGCATTGGCAGGTGGACTCTCAACCACTGCACCACCAGGGAAGCCCTAATATTGTCTTTTTCATGTAACTATGGCAACATCTTTGGTATCTATACTTCAGGTCTTGATCTCTCTTTCCACAATTGGTCACTTCCCTCTGCATCATTCATAACGGAAATCACCTTAAGGCCCAGGCAGTCTTTGAATGGGATTATATTTTTAATGTCCTTTCTGTTACAGGCTGAGTTGCATCCCCCTGAAATCCATATGTTGAAATCCTAACCCCCAGTACCTCAGGATGTGACTGTATTTGGAGATAGGGTCTTTAAAGAGGTAAGTAAATTCAAATGAGGTCATTAGGATGGACCCTAATCCAATACGACAAGTATCTTTATAAGAAGAGGAAATTCAGACACAAGGACACAGAGATGGAAAACCATGTGAAGACACAGGTCAAAAATGTCCATCTACAAGCTAAGGAGAGAGGCCTTGGAAGAAACCAACCCTTGATCTTGAACTTGCAGCCTCCAAAATTGTGAGAAAATAAATTTCTGTTATTTAAATTATCCAGTTTGTGGTATTTTGTTATGGCAACCTTAGCAAACTAATACAACTCCCTTGATTTTCCAAATTGTTACTCTTCCTTTCCAAATATCATTAGCCCTTGAAAGTTTGAAGTATATCCTAAGCTTCGTATTACATGCAAAGCTTCAAGTCTTTGCTTTCTCTGCACCTCTTAGACCACATAAATCTGACCATATGATTTTTCCCAGATTACCTCCTTCTCTGTTATTAACAGCTGTGTATTTCCTAGGTTTTGCAGCATATCAAATAGGAGATCTTTCAGGAAGCTCCTGTAAATCAGAATGGTATTTATCCTAGTTTTAGCTATGTCATCGGAAGAGGAAGGTTTTCCATCTATGGCATGAATCCATAGCATTTAAAATGCAACTTGGGGAGAAAACACCAGTAGATCTAGATTCATATAGACTGTGAATATGCATAGATTGCACATTATTTTTTTTTCTGCCTTATCAACTTGCCCATTCTGACCCTCTGTAGCAATGCAGAAATACAAAGATATCGAAACAGAAATGATTGAAACTTTGTATTTGGCACGAGATCGGGTGTCCACTGAGATTCAATTTTAGGGTGCGAGAAATCAGGTTCAGCTGACTGGAGCAGGCAGCTATCCAAATGCTAGGAAGAGCTGAGGAAGCCCAGGGAGGCCTCTTTGTCTTCCAAATTGCTCCACAACTCACAGCCAGGGCTGGAAAGACTAATGTTAGAGCATCTATGTTTTGTGTCCAGAAAACTTCAATCATTAAGAACTTTTAAAAAAATCCAAATTCCACCTAGAGGAGCTGAGCAGTATTTGGTCCTAGGATGGTAATGTGATAAAAGTGACTTTGTTTAAGGTTATCTTTAGTCTGACAAATTGGGAAAACAAAGGAAACAATCTTTTCCTTTGGGTGATGTTAGGAGCTACTTGAGACCATCCCCTAATTAAAGATGAAAAACAGTAGCTCTCTGGGAATTTGGATGTTAAGCTTGGACCTAATGTGCAATGAAGTTTAAAGGGCAAGTATGATGAGGGGCATGTCATGCTCTGTGCATTGAATAAATTCTAAAAGCTTCATGTGAGGGCAATGTGCAAACTATTCCATATAATCATGCTTAATGAGAAATCACACTTTAATGTACAGTCATGAGTGAAATGGTTACTCAGATAGTCTTGGAAGTCTGAAATTTGTCATGTTCCTATAGAAAGAATGTACATGTACAGGTATATTCCTTGTCATCCATTCATCATAAACCTCTGTTAATAGGCACTTCTGATATATTGATAATGAAAGGATGACTAAGGTTTCTAATGGTGACACAGAGGCATGACAAAATTCTTAAATGCTTTTGAATCTTCAAAGGGAAGAAATTGTATTTCTCATGATCCAAATTTTAGTCATAGTATAATTCTCTGGAAAGTGATCATTTGTAAATAGTGTGATGTATATGTTCAACGTGGCAAATGAAAAAGTAGGGGCTTTGGATTCAAACAACTTGATTTACATTGCAGCTCTTCATTTGCTAGCCCAGTGATTTCAGAAGAGTTATGTAACATCATTCACCCTTGGTCTTCACATCTGAAAAATGGGCATAACAATGCCTACCTTGCAGTGAGGTGAGGACTAAATGATATAAAATACATTGGACCATGCTTGCCACATATAGGTGTTTGAAAATGTTTAATTCCAGTCTCCCTGGTGCAACGTATTAATCAAAACACCCTATTTCCTGACCATGTCAGATAAAGAATTTACTATGCATGTCAACAGATTTAGGGGCTTGGAAAAAGATGATAATAAGAATAGTAAGAGAGTGTGTCCCTTGTAGGTGGGGCTGCCTTTTACCTACGCTTGTTTTCAGGGGGCCGGCTGCTGTGGCTTTAATTTGCCTGCTTATTTTCTTTAGGGTAATGAATTTTTATTTAAATTTGGTGAATTTCCTTTGAGCTCCTCTTAAGTCATCCGAACACAGGAAACACTTTTTCATGCTTTTAGAGTTTTTCTGATTGACTTCGTTCTCCCAAAAGTTCTGATTTTAATATTCTAAGTGATAAAAAGTGCCTTGACACGACTGAAGCAATTTAATTAGTAAATCCGGAAATTATAAAGGATTGGAAATCACACCCTCCATGCTTTTAATAAAACAAGTAGTGAAACTTCTGATAGGTGCATATCATGTGTTGAAAGAATTCTGTACCACACACATGGAGAGAAATGAAGAAATTGAGAGAACTTTGCAAGAGACCTACTAAGGGAATTACATGACAAGGCAATTAAGTGATCAGTATACCTCATGGATCAAAACTTCTGAGACCATCACAATTTATGTAAAATACATGTTGAGTATTTAATGATGCAAAATAATTAAAACCACACATGGACATTCAACATATTAAACAGGAATAAGGGGCTAGTGTAATTGTGAGGCAGTCTAATTTTTTAATTAATTGACCTCAGAGCATCTAATCCTAGAGTAGGTAATATACAAAGGATCATTTAATGTTGTTACTAATAGTATTTTTAGTGTCAGAGTGTCCATCTCATGATAATAGTGTGTGAATTACTTCTAGTCAGTTTACTATGAGTACTCTTCTATAGTATGTCATCACTAAACAGGGAACATTGTTGTAACTGCTAGGCATACACATAATGACATGTTCAACTGTGAAACTATCTACAGTATATAAATACTGATGCTGTACTCAAAAGCGCCATCATTTTTTATTGCCCTGGTAATGGAGTGTTCCAGAGAGACATGTATATGGATGATTAGTGATTGGTAGATTTTGGTGCCAGTATCTTCAAATGTTTAAGAGCAACCTTGATCACCAGCAATTGGAGGAATCAAAGAGCAGCTGATTCTTCTTTAGAAAGCAAGTTACAGGGTCAAACTCTGATAATGTTTCATCCTAAATCATAGGTAACAATAAGAATATCAACAAGTACATTTCCAATATGGTAGATAAAATCAGAGCATTATTATAGGAATTGTAATTTGTACTCATAATAGCAGTTTACAAATATTCGGGATAATTGGGTAATCCACATCTTTTTTTTCAGTGTTACTTTAATGGTCCTTTAATTCAAGGTAATAGTGAACTGTAGTTGTTAATAACATATTTGAAAATGTTAAGTGTGGTCAATGGTGAGGTAAGTTGAAGAGAAACCTGGCAATTTGGCTCTCTTTTCACGTGTGGAACAACCACTTGGAAGCTAAAAAGTTTAACCAGAGGAAATTAAACATGTGAATGTGGTTGAGAATCAGAAGAAAATCATACTGATGAGGATAAGACATATTAGGTCTTGACTCAGTTCTCATCCACAGTGATTTTTCCATATTTTTTTCTTTTGCACTAAACTGACTTTGCAAAACGTGAGTATTCGGAGATGGAGAATCTTTCAGAGAAAGTCTGAAATGGGTGGATCAGTTCTGAGAGTTGAGCAAGGCTTATGAGTCACAGTCCAACTCGCTAAAACTTGGTGAGGTCAAGTGGACCTTTGTGACATGCCTGCACGTAATCTTTTTTGCTCTGTTGTACGTTGATGAGAGCTGGTGCATGATTTGCTCATTTGAAGGGTCGTTTTCGGTTTCATCTGAGCAGAAAATTCCTTTGGATCTTCATTTTTGTTCAGAGGTGCCACACTCTCTAGCCAGTTTCATAATATGTATGAAAATTATGACCCCATTAGATTATTATTAATATTGGAAGAAGGTAGCTTTTGACCTATTACCAATGTTTCAAGTTTTGATATACTTTTGGTAATTGCTAAAAATCTCAGTTGTTGTCAAGATATATAGGCCAACTACTTTGAATGTTCTTTGTAGGTAGTTAAGTTTTCCAATATTGGCAAAATAAAATGTATCATTTTCCTGAATTTCAAAAAGAACATTGATTTTTGGGCAGTGTAACAAATAATGTAGAGGTCTTTTAAACATGTGAGTGTAAAGCCACTATAGAACCTACCTCTAAATCACTGTACAAATTTTGGGGAACTCACACTGAGAATAAAGGGTTATAATCTGTACATATCACTATTAGGATCTTTGCTGTAGAAATTAAATTCACTTTAATGTATAGCTATAGTTCCATTAATACAGATTTGGAATGGCACATATGGTTTGCCTAGAGGTGGTTGTTTCATTACTTTCTTTTTAATTTTTTTTTAAGTTTGCAATGAGCCCTAAAGTCCTAATTTGCTTCAGCTGCTGTAAATTGGTTTCCAGTAATTTTCACATCTTCTTCAACTTGCATTGACATCTGTAAATATAAGGGCACATATTAAATCCTTAGTTATATTTGTGGAGCTCACAATCTGCTAGGAAGTTGGAGTCAAAGATATCTCTGGCATCATGCAACAGAAATCAAGAAGATCCAAGTAGGAATAAACATTGTCCAATTGGGAAGAGATCAGTTTCAGAGAAATAGACTCTATGTTATGCACTACAGTGCAATTATGAGACATATGATGTTCCATAAAATGTCTTTATGTTGTTTTCTAGAGGCCTGAGGGCACTAAAATGACATGTAGGAAAAGAGAAGAGAGTAGCCTCTTTGTGAGAACTCAGGGGCAGAGTTAACTCTCAGTAAAGCTGTAAAGTAAGATAGTATTTATTTTTGGCACTCTCTTACTTCTTTTTTTAGTGCCCCATTTCTCTTTCTAAGTGTTTTCTCTTCTGCTTTCAGCCACAATCAGTTAAAGTCCACTAAGATTAGCTGAAAATGGTTTATATTGCCTTTCCGGAGAGGTATCTGCAATTTGGTTACAGTGTTTTGATGACCAAAACTTTAAAATAGAAAGAAGTATGAATTTCTGATGGTGGAATTTTAAACTTCATGCTTGAAATTCATGCTTGGGTAGAGATGGAGATAACTGTCTGATGAAATCACACTCCAAATGGGCCCTACCCATGGGGAACGCAGGACACATGCTCTAGAATAGGCACAGCTACTGAGGGAACTGAAGAGTTTGTTTCTTCTGCACTGATTGTGGTGGGTCTCAGGTAGGGTGACCAGGTAATTTATCATGCAATTTCTGAAAGTCTGGCCATCTCAGCCCACCTGAAGATAACTCTAAGGGCCATTTTAGACCCAGAGCCCTGGTGGAGGTTGGTTAGGTCTGCATCACAGCTTGACTTCTCCTTCTGCCCACATGTGCTTTCGACCAGTCCTTTCCACCCGTGCTGGTCCCTTGGGCACTCCTTGATAAACATCCTGCACACTAAGCTCTGTATCAGAATAGGCTTCCTGGAGAACTAAGCTGCCATGGACAAGAAACTGATCTGCCTACTCAGAAATCCTGTTAACTTTTCCCGAAGTTTGTGGTAGTGGCTGACAAAGGGAGTACTCAGCATGGGGTAAGGGAGGCTGTCACAGCAGACTTCCAGCAGCTCAGACAGAGGGCTCAGGGGAAAGAAGTGGGGATGCTGTGTAGCCCATTTAGAAAACTAATGCACATGCTCTGGAACCAGACTTTCCAGGTTAAAAAATTGGCTGTGTCACTTACTGGTCTGGTTACTGGCTGAGTTACTTAACTTCTCGGTGCCACAATTTCCTCATTAGTACAATGAACATAATAACAATAATGATGATGATATGAGACTTAAATAAATTTATATATCTATATGGATTCATAATGGTCCCTGGCATAGAGGAAGTACTAAATAAAAGTCTGCCAATATTTAATATCAGTATTTCTTCATAATGGTTCACACTAGGAAGAGTTCCACAGAAGGAGAGCGATTCCTAGGGGGTAGTTGAGATTGCTGAGCTCTTTTTCTTGTTTCTACAAATAGATCACTCAAAAATGTTACCATTGCTATATAAATCAGTAAATGTTGAAGACATCTTATGAGGATACAGTGTTGATAACTCTGATGCTTTCCTCAAATGCTACTTCTCAGTTATTGATCGTGTTTTTATGTTTTATTTTAATGAGTTTTAAAAAAATTAATTATTTTATTTTTGTCTGCGTTGGGTCTTCGTTGTAGTGCACGGGCTTCTCATTGCAGTGGCTTGTCTTTGTTGTGGAGCACAGGCTCTAGGCACACGGGCTTTAGTAGTCGTGGCTTGTGGGCTCTAGAGTGCAGGCTCAGTACTTGTGGCGCACGGTCTTAGTTGCTCCGCGGCATGTGGGATCTTCCCGGACCAGGGCTCGAACCCGTGTCCCCTGCATTGGCGGGTGGATTCTTAACCACTGCACCACCAGGGAAGTCCAATAGTGTTTTTGTTTTTTTTTTTTTGCGGTACGCGGGCCTCTCCCTGTTGTGGCCTCTCCCGTTGCGGAGCACAGGCTCCAGACGCACAGGCCCAGCGGCCATGGCTCACGGGCCCAGCTGCTCCACGGCATTTGGGATCTTCCCGGAGCGGGGCGCGAACCCGTGTCCCCTGCATCGGCAGGCGGACTCTCAACCACTGCGCCACCAGGGAAGCCTCTGATAGTGTTTTATGTTGACTTAACCAATAATATGTGCTAGAAAAAAGAAAATCAATTAATGGAAATAGTGTATTTTACTCCTGGTTCTCTTAGAGTCATTTCGAAAGATTTAGGAGACTTGTGAATGCACATTGTTTTCTTTTTTTAAGCTAAAGTTCATGTTTTAATCAGATTTTCTCAGTTTTTACCCCATGTCCGTTTTGCGTTCTAGAATCCCATCCATTATACCACATGCATTTAGTCACTGTGTCTACTTAGGTTCCTCTTGGCTGTAATAGTTCTTGGACTTTCCTTGTTTTTGATGACCTTGACAGTTTTGAGGAGTACTGGTCAGGTATTTTGTAGATTGTCCCTCAATTGGGATTTCTCTCATGTTTTTCTCATAATTAGACTGAGGTTATGGGTTTTTAGGAAGAAGACCACAGAGGTAAAGGGCCATTCTCAGCACATCATTTCTCAGAGCATCGTCTCAAAGGTGCATACTATCAGTATGACTCAACACTTGATGTTGACCTTGATTACCTGACCTGGCTGAGGTAGTGCTTGCCAGATTTCTCCATTGTCAAGTTACTCTTTGGTCTACTTCCCATACTCACTCTTTAGAAGGGAGTTACTATGTGTAGTTGACACTCAAGAAGTGAAGAGTTACGCTTCATCTCCTTGTGGAGAGAGTATCTATATAGATTATTTGGAAATCTTCTTCATGGTAGATTTGTATCTTCTCTCTCATTTATTTATTTATTTAATCATTTATTTATATAGCTATGGACTCATGGATATCTATTTTATATGTTGGATTATAATACAATGTGGCTTTATTTTGTTCCCCAAATTTATTTTCATTTTTGATTTTGATTTTGAGACACAGACATTTAAGTGAAAATGAGATGATTTATTTTCTCTGTGGCTTGTGGATCTCAAAGAACCCAGAGAGAGAAGGTAATTCATGTCGGCAAGTTTTCATTTTATCTCTAGACAACTAGAATTTCTTTTTCTTTCTTTTTAAAAAAATTTTATTGGAGTATAGTTGATTTACAATGTTGTGTTGGAGAATTTTTAAATAAAGAAGATGGATTCTTTTAATTAGTAATATTTCTTACTGAATTAGAAACTATTTGTTTTTTCTCTTCTATGACCCCAAGGTTTTGCCTATTTGATTTGAACTGTATTTGAAAGTAGCTTTATTGGTGTACAGACATTTTTATTATTTGGAAGAATTAAGTAGCTTAGGCTTTAGTAAATATTAGGGCAATGATTATGAAGTAGTATGACTGAGCTGGTTATCACCCAGGGGTGACTTAAAGTTAAATGTTAAGAGGGATGCTTATGAATTTGATTATGCTTAGTACAATTAACAGGTTTAGCTGCTACTTTAGAAAGCGTATTATGAACACTTAATTCTACTTACAGTGGTGCAGCAATTCTGACACAGTCTGTACGTTTGAACATTTTTGTATTGATAGTGCAGAGAATGTGCATATTTTTAAATGACCCGGGTGGACACATTGCCACTTTATCAGTGTCAATTTTTACTGCACGTTTGCAAGGTTTGTGGAGCACCTTTCAATGCTGGTTTTTATTAAAATGTTTTGAACATGGCAGACATATATTCCTGGGTATTTAAAATTAAAAGATATTCTCACAGGTATTTGAAATTAAATACGAGTATCTACTTCTATGAGGAGATAAAGCAAAACTCAGTTTGGGCACTGTAGATAAAGTGCCTCAAACATCAAACATAATGATAATAATAATATTTACTTTTTTTGAGTGTCTAAGATGTACTGGGTACTGCTGAGGGACATTGTGAACAAAATCTCTACAATAATCCTGCAAAATTGGTATTACTGTTATATCCATCTCACATCTGAAGATATTTGTCACTCAGAGAGAGTAAGTCTTATTTCTTTACTTTAAACATACCGTACTTGTTCCAACTCGGGACCATTGTCCTGTTCCATTTGCTTTGAATAATCTGCCCCATCCTAGCCTTTGTGTGACTGGCCCTCCCTGTCTTTGGATCTCAAGTGGGGCATCATCTGCTCCTTGAGGTCTTCCCTAACACGTTTCCCCACTCCAACCGTCACTCCACTCACTCTTTACGACTTAACATTATCTGATGTTATTTTGTTCCTTTATTTATTTTCTTCTCCCCATCTAGAGAATTTAACCTTCATGAAATAGGGACTTTGTCTTACCACCACCACTATAATCTGTAGCCCAGAGTAGCTGTTAAATACATATTTGTTGACTGAATTAATAGATAAATCCTATCGAGCTAGTGAAGGTTAGAGCTGGGATTTGAACCCAAGTTTGGCTTCCCACTCTTTCACTTTGTTTTCCAGCTGGGTCTATTGGCTGATATCTGAATAAATATCAAATATTCCGCCTTGAACTATGATATTTGATCAGAAACACATTTAAGTTTTGGCAAATAATTAATTCTACTAAAAATAAAAGAGCTATTGCACCAAAGTTTCCATAATATTATGCTTCTCTTTGCTAGTGAGGATGTGACCGTAGTTTGCTGTCAATTGTCATGATAATGCTAAATATTTGTTACATTTTTATAAACTTACCATATATTTCACAGACTCTGAGCACCTCAAAAAGGGATTCTTTGTTAGATTAATTTGAGTTGTTATGGATATACAAAAGTAGGGAAAAAAACCCTACTTTGTATTTAAAAAAAATCTTTCACAATTTAGAGTTTTCACAAATTTGGGTAATCCTCCCCAACATCTAGGTGGAATTAATGAGGTTTCACTGAATTTCTAAATTCTTTTTTCTCACCAACAGATGTGTACCACTGTCTCTTTGGGAGGAATGTAAACCATCATGGTTTCAGGAAACTAGACCATGGTTGAGACATTTGAAGGAAAATGAAGTGTCAAAGAACAGCTGACAGCATAACTAAGAAATCAATCAATGTCCAGGATGCTTTATTGGCATAATTGGCAATGATTTATAGAATAATGGCAGGAGTCCAACTGGGCATGTGTATCCTTAATACTATTATAGCTCTCTGCTATGAAATCTTAGTTAAGAAGACATAATTAGACTGAGGAAGAAGTTTTAGAGATACCTATTTAAATTAGCTAATAACCAACAGCAAAATATTTTCCATGAATCTATTTTGTCTAATAGTGTGAAAATTTGTGAGATATTTTAATGAAATCCTGAAGCTAATTATACTCAGTGCTAATAAATCAGAAAATATCTCTCAAGTGCTTGCATAATATCTAGTGTTTTGCATGTGTCTAGTGTGATATTACTTTATTAATCAATATTGTCATATGAAAAAAAGTTGTGTACAGAAAATAATTATGTCTTTTGTGTGCTGAAGGTATGGGAAGGGGCTTAGGGGAAGCAAGTGTGCAATTGGCCAACTGTTAGATTTGGTTCATTTAAAAAGGAGTAATGTAAGGTTTATCTACTGTGCTGCATCTTGTAACTTACTTATTAAATTTATTCAGGAAAGATGGCTTTAGTGATTTTTCTGGAAACTAACTGGTGGGTTGTGAGAGATAATTAACAAAACTTCCTGTTTCTTCTCTTGGAACAGACAGATATTTTTGAAATGCAGCAGAACACTGAGCTCAGTTTGAGGGCATGAATAGTTGAGTTGCTTCTATTTCTATAACGAGGTGCTACTTGCTTATATTCCAGAGGTCTACAGCCTTTCATCTGCAGAGTCATACAACTTGTTTCCATGGAACTAAGCAGCTAAATGCAGCAGCCAACATTGGCTTTAGAACTAGACTTTTAAGGATACTGCCCCAAACAGTTTTTTTCCCCGTTTTTTGTTTCTACCTGATAAAACACATCTCGTCTACCTTATTATCTCAGCTATCTCGGTGCCAGCATTTGAAAATGGCCTCCCTCTCTGGGTAGAACTTATTGAACGGATAGATATGGAGCAAAGGTCCATTGCTACAATGCTGGGGACTGGAATCTAGAATCAGTAAATAGTTAAAAGACAGGGAGTGAAATGGAGAGGAGAGGCCATGCATACAAATTTTCCTATTGATTGAATTTTCAGATGAGAACTGCTCCCTGTGACATGTCAAGGTTTTGGAAAATGTAGGTGATTATGGAAGAAAGCAGAGGCTTTTAACAGTCCTCCATGTTTCTGATATATTTTTTATACCCAAGTGGCCAATGTAGGTATAATTTTATTGATAACTCTTGAAAATACAATACATTGCATGTTTAAATATTTGCTCTTCACGAGAGGAGAATTTTCCCATGAAACTAATAAAGCTTGACCCTTTACTTGTAAGGACACTTCCCAAGTTCTTCCAAGGAGGAAACCTAGGAATTTGTACATATAATTTTGTGTTCTATTTTCTTAAAGAGTCCACCTCCCTCTCCCAAATGAGTAAAGTCTGTGTCCACACAACTGAATCTGCTCATGTTTGTGAGAAGGAGGTAGAAAGGGATTTTTGGTTTTTAGAAGACAAATGGTATTTTAATAGTTTCTGTGGGAGAAGGAATATTGGTTGACTTAAACCACTGCCTTTAAGTTGATTACTAAATGAGAAGCCCAGAGAAGGGGATGGAGAAACGTAGAAAGAACCATGGGGTTACCATGAGATTTGGTGCCTATCCAGTTTCACCATCCTTGAATAATAACAGAGAAAAATGTGATAGGGGCTTGTGAAATCCACTTTTGGTTGTAACTGTAGACTGTGAGCTCCTTGAGGGCAAGTTGAATAAATGTTCAATTTGAATTTGGAGAGAATGCTGAGCAGGGATCAATATTTAAATTAAGCCATAGCAGCTCATTTAGACAACCCAGGTCCTTAATTAACTAAAAGAAAAGCAAAGCTTAAATTGCTTCAAGTCAAGTGATATATTTCCTGACATGTATAATAAAGAGTAGGAATACACATTTTGGGTAAAACACACATGCAGTCAGGTCTCATCCTTGCTCAATAAAACCTGGGTAGCACATTTATTATGTAAAGTCTAAATCCTTACTATAATGTTAGGCTGTAACATAACATTTCAGTTTTATCTTCTACCACCCCGTGCTTCTGCTATATATGTTTCCTTCTCCTCAGAATGTTTGGGGCTATGTAGCAGTGACCTATTTTCACATTAATTCCTGAGGTTGAATGCTTTTACTTCCTACCTGCCAGGTATAGTATCTTGCACACAAAATTCGTAATGAAGCCTGTTATGAAAGTTTGTCACATTATTACCTCATCTATAGAAAAAAATCAGTCCTTGCTCGAAGAGAGTGTGAAGGATTAGAGCCCATACTGAGCATAGTTCTCTCTGCTGGTTTTAAGAGAAAGTTCACCTTCTTTGATATGGTACATTGAAAACGTTTTAGAGTTTGGCCTTTGCTTCTTTCTTCACTTTCATCTCCTGCCATCTTTGTTTGTGGTTCACGACTGGTCCTGCCTCCTGGCCTTCACACATATTGTTCCAAACACCTGGAATGTTCCATTTATCCTGTCTACCTCAACTTCCTTCCCCTGGCTAATTTGTTCTGGTCCTTTGAGTTTCAGGTTAGGAGTAACCTTCTCAGGAGGCCATCTCTCACCTAAACTCCCCATCCTTTACCATGGGGTTCACTGTTCCTTTTATATGATCTTATGGCCTCTTATGGTTACTCCACAATAGCACTATCACATGTTTTGGAAATTTGCAATGTAGTTATTTGTATCCCTTCATTATACATAATAGCCCCTCAAGGGCATACTATCTTGTTTACTGTGGTATCCCTGGGCAAAATATAGTGCTCAGCACAAATATTTATTAAATAAATATATTCCAGTCATCTATAAACAGCTAGTTGTGAGAGTTATAGACATATAAAAATATGTTTTGCTTACATATCCTTAAGTTCATTAGAAGTCCACTCAAGTGTAGAAATGTTACTGTAGCACTTATACTGCCAAGAGTATATAAGTTAGATGTCAAGGAAATTCTCATACAGACTGTAGGCACACATCCCTTCCATCTCTCTTGAGGAAGGAAAAAACCTGTCTCCTGCTGTTACAACTCTTATAGTAATACGTTAATATCACAGTGGGTAACATGTCTTAAAGAAATCAGAAATGGTCCAAGGACACAGAAAATCTCTACTGAACATCATTTAAGCTTCTTCACATAGAAGCTTTTAAGATATCACCTAAATTTAAAAAAATGTTTTAGAAGCAATATAAGTTCAAGAGCTACATTCTACATGAAAATAAAAAATAACAGAAGAATAGCACTCTATTCATTGTTTTATTTTCTAAGAAAAGAAAAGCTGTTTGTATTATGCCCTTCGTATCCTATTTTACAATGATAAAATACTCAAATACTTAAACTTGTGTTTTGGTGTTACTCAGGTTGTCCAACACATGCTTGTATTTAAAAATAGCATTGCTGAGAAATTGGTGCAGCGGTTTTATGTCAACTCTGTCACCTAAGGTAAACTTAAAGTGTTCTGGCAAGATGGCAGACTGAACACAAAGGTCTGAAAAGAAAAGAAAATATAGGAAATACAAAGGAATAAAACAAGAGAAAGAGAGGGATGCCATTTGTGAGTGAGGTATTTCAACAAATTTGTGGAAGCTGGAAGGAAAACAGAATCCTGTTGATAGGTTTTTTTTCTTTTTAATTGAGAAAATGCCAGCCCAGGACACTGAAGCAGAGACTGCAACAATGGAAAGAACTGTCCTGCCAGGAAAAATGCTAAAGGAACTTTAGTTGAGTTGACAGATACAGTGAATCCATCCAGATATTTAACCTTAACTAATAGGTGTACAAGAAAGAACAGAGGAAAGGACATGATCCAAACAATAGAAGAAAAATATCCAGAGCTGAATAGAAAGACACAAATCTTTCTTATTGAAAAATTCCACCCAGTGTTGAGATAAATAAGTACAAGAAGAGTTCCACATCCAAACGCAGCATCATGAAACTTCAGATATCAAGAATAAGCAGTATGTCTGAGAAGCTTCCAGAGAGAAAATACAGGTCAAAATAAGGGAACAAGAATCAGGCTGACATTTGACAATCCCAAATGTATGGAATCTTGAAGACAATAGAACAAAACAAAGCCTGCAAAATTCTATGAAAAAGTTACAATCAATCAAAGTATGAAGTGAAAAGCAGACTTTTTCAGACCTACAAGGACCTGGGACATTTACTTGCAGGTGCTCTTGCTTAGAAAATTACTTTATGGTGCACTCTGGACCAAGGAGGATAAAATCCATGAAAGAGAAAAATGGGGCATAAAATAAACTATGGAACTCAACCAAGAGTCCAAGGAAAAGACACTGCAACAGGACAGTTGTCCTAAAAGCTTCTGAATCCCACTTGAAACATGACTCAAAGTAGAAGAAAGGAACAGATTCCAAAGATTAAGTAGGATAGGTTCAAAGCTGATGTCATGGAAGACAGGGTGAAGCAGGTATGTTTCTTCTCTTTTAAGAAAACAGAAAAGAGAATTAGAAAAGGAGAAACAAGCAAAAAACTGTACAGGGATGTCACACTCCAAATAGAAAGCAAGCGAAAATGTAGCATGATTTTGAGCAATTACTCTAGAGATAGAAAACAGTGCATTTGACTTAGATGCATGGAGTATTTTCCTTTGAGTTGCCAGGGGTTATAACACTGGAGCCTGTATCACTTAAGATTTGGACACAAGTAACAGATATCTCCAAATAACAGAGGCTTAAGATAGATTTATTTTTCTCCCACATGAAAGAAGGAGCTTCAGGGCTGATATAGTGGCTTCAAGATCATTGAGGAACCCAGGATCTTTCCATCTGTTGCTCTGTCAACCTCCACCTGTGGTTTTCGTATAATGATAATTGTCAGAAAAACAAAAATCATAAACTATTAAAAGGGGATGCTTCTGGAATTGGAGCTAGGATGGTGTGGGTTAGGGCAACAATTGTTTTTATTATCAACTTTTTGGTATACATATATATTTACCATATACAAGCATTATTTTGATTATAAATAATACAAAGGATAAGAGAAATTGTAAAGGACAAAGATTCATTTCATATTCCTTTAGTTCAAATGTCACCTTCTCAGAGAAATCATGCTGATCACCATTCTAAAATGCCACAATCCGTCTTCTCACCCCCAAGAAACTCTCCAGTTCATCATCTTGTTTTTATTTTTCTTCATTAACAGTTATCATTATCTGCAATCTTGACATTTATTTGTTTATGTGTAAATTGATACATCCTTTAACTAAATGTAAGTTCCATAAGGCAAGGGACATTTTAAAAATTATTTATTCATTTTTTTAATTGAAGTGTAGTTTATTTACAATGTTTCAGGTGTACAGCAAAGTGACTCAGATATATATATATATATATATATATATATATATATATATATATATATATTCTTTTCCTTTGTAAGTTATTACAAGATACTGAGTACAGTTCCCTGTGCTATTCAGTAAGTCCTTGTTTATCATTTTTATATATAATAGTGTGTATCTGTAAACCCAAATTCCCAATTTATTCTTCCACCCTTTTCCCCTTTGGTAGCCATAAGTTTGTTTTCTACAAAGGGATATTTTAAAATTTGTTCATTTCTCTGTCTCCAAAACTCAGGATAGTACTTGGAGAATTAGTAGGTCTGAAAAGAAAAGAAAATATAGGAAATACAAAGGAATAAAACAAGAGAAAGAGAGGGATGTCAGTTGTGAGTGAGGTATTTCAACAAATTTGTGGAAGCTGGAAGGAAAATAGAATCCTGTTGATAGGTTTTTTTCTTTTTAATTGAGAAAATGCCAGCCCAGGACACTGAAGCAGAGACTGCAACAATGGAAAGAACTGTCCTGTCAGGAAAAATGCTAAAGGAACTTCAGCTGAGTTGGCAGATACAGTGAATCCATCCAGATATTTAACCTTAACTAATAAGTGTACAAGATATTTGTACACCTGGATATTTTTCTTCTATTGTTTTGATCATGTCCTTATTAAATTCATACTAATTTAATAAGTATTTATTGAATAAATAAAGCCCCCAATAAATGATTAGATGTTATTAGAATCAGAGAGGGATAAATAAGAATCTCGGACAGGAACTCTATAATTAAGAAATGCATAGTTTATATTGGTATGAAGAATATTATAAGAAATGACTTAGGGCTTCCCTGGTGGCTCAGTGGTTGAGAGTCCACCTGCCAATGCAGGGGACATGGGTTCGTGCCCCGGTCCGGGAGGATCCCACATGCCGCGGAGCGGCTAGGCCCGTGAGCCATGGCCGCTGAGACTGTGCGTCTGGAGCCTGTACTCCATGACAGGACAGGCCACAACAGTGAGAGGCCCGCGTAACACAAAAAAAAAAAAAGAAAGAAAGAAAGAAAAAATAAAAGAAATGACTTAAATTTGTGTTCTAGTTTGTTGAGGCATTTTTGCAAAATGGCTTCCATGACTGAAACAACTTTGAGAAATTATACAGGCTATATAACCCCTAGAAGATTTATAATGTATACTGGTATACAAAAATTCTGATGAGAATAACAATAAATAAATTTGCTTAACCCAGCATTGACATGACACTCTTTTATGTCATAATAATTTTATTAACATCTTGTGGAGCTAGACTTCCACAGAGCACACTTGCAGAAATGCTGATAAATGTGTTACCTAAAGATAATATGGAGCAAACTACATATAAGTTTTGAGGAATTCAAAGAAATATGAACAGTACAGATTCAAATGTGGTGGGTGAGATAGTGATCATGGGGTTCTTTTCACCACCTGTGAAAAAATAACTGTGAATTTTTTCTCTGGACAAACTGTTGTGGTTGGAGAGAAGAATATTGGGATGAAATTGCATGGCTGGGTACAAAAAACAGCTAGCCTTCTGCACATACTCAGAGGGCTATGCTATTAGTTACTTGCTGCACTTGGAAGAGAAGCTTAGAGTAGTATACTATGCATATTAAACTCCATGCAATTTTTATCCTTTCATTGTTAAATTACTCAACTAGGAGCACATCAAGTAGAACTGAGGCTTTATAAAAAGACATGAGAAATGCTAAAACTTAATCAGAAACATTTAACCATTCTGATAAACTTTGTACTCCTCCAAAACACTCACAAAGGCTTTATCCTAAACTCATGTTTATTCCCAAAGATATCAAATGAAGTTAATGTGTTTTAAAATTATACATCTCTAAGACGCTGATGAAAGAAATTAAAGATGATACAAACAGATGGAGAGATATACCATGTTCTTGGATTGGAAGAATCAACATTGTGAAAATGACTATAATACCCAAAGCAATCTATAGATTCAATGCAATCCCTATCAAACTACCATTGGCATTTTTCACAGAACTAGAACAAAAAATTTCACAATTTGTATTTAAACACAAAAGACCCCGAATAGCCAAAGTAATCTTGAGAAAGAAAAATGGAACTGGAGGAATCAGGCTCCTGGACTTAAGACTATACTACCAAGCTACAGTAATCAAGACAGTATGGTATTGGCACAAAAACAGAAAGATAGATCAATGGAACAGGATAGAAAGCCCAGAGATAAACCCATGCACCTATGGTCACCTTAAGTTTCGTAAAGGAGGCAAGAATATACAATGGAGAAAAGACAGCCTCTTCAATAAGTGGTGCTAGAAAAACTGGACAGCTACATGTAAAAGACTGAAATTAGAACAATTCCTAACACCATACACAAAAATAAACTCAAAATGGATTAAAGACCTAAATGTAAGTCCAGACACTATAAAACTCTTAGAGGAAAACATAGGCAGAACACTCTATGACACAAATCACAGCAAGATCCTTTTTGACCCACCTCCTAGAGAAATGGAAATAAAAACAAAAATAAACAAATGAGAGCTAATGAAACTTAAAAACCTTTGCACAGCAAAGGGAACCATAAACAAGATGAAAAGACAACCTTCAGAATGGGAGAAAATATTTGCAAATGAAGCAACTCACAAAGGATTAATCTCCAAAATTTACAAGTAGCTCATGCAGCTCAATATCAAAAAACACAAAGAACCAAATCCAAAAAATGTGGCATGGACATATATACACTACCAAATATAAAACTGATAGCTACTAGGAAGCAGCCGCATAGCACAGGGAGATCAGCTCAGTGCTTTGTGACCAACTAGAGGGGTGGTATAGGGAGGGCGGGAGGGAGGGAGATGCAAGAGGGAAGAGATATGGGGACATCTGTATATGTATAGCTGATTCACTTTGTTATAAAGCAGAAATTAACACACCATTGTAAAGCAATTATACTCCAATAAAGATGTTAAAAAAAAAAACTACAATGAGGTATAACCTCACACCAGTCAGAATGGTCATCATTAAAAATCTACAAACAATAAATGCTGGAGAAAGTGTGGAGAAAAGGGAAACTTCTTGCACTGTTGGTGGGAATGTAATTGATACAGCCACTATGGAGAACAGTATGGAGGTTCCTTAAAAAACTGCAAATAGAACTACCATATGACCCAGCAATTTCACTACTGGGCATATACCCTGAGAAAACTATTATTCAAAAAGAGTCATGTACCACAATGTTCACTGCAGCTCTATTTACAATAGCCAGGACATGGAAGCAACCTAAGTGTCCATCGACAGATGAATGGATAAAGAACATATGGCACATATATACAATGGAATATTACTCAGCCATAAAAGGAAATGAAATTGAGTTATTTGTAGTGAGGTGGGTGGACCTAGTCTGTCATACAGAGTGAAGTAAGTCAGAAAGAGAAAAACAAATACCATATGCTAACAGATATATATGGAATCTAAAAAAAAAAAAAGTGGTTCTGAAAAACCTAGGGGCAGGACAGGAATAAAGATGCAGACGCAGACACGGGGAGGGGAAGGGTTAGCTGGGACGAAGTGAGAGAGTGATATGGACATATATACACTACCAAATGTAAAATAGATAGCTAGTGGGAAGCAGCCACATAGCACAGGGAGATGGGCTCCGTGCTTTGTGACCACCTAGAGGGGTGGGATAGGGAGGGTGGGAGGGAGAAGCAAAAGGGAGGAGATATAGGGATATATGTATATGTATAGCTGATTCACTTTGTTATAAAGCAGAAACTAACACACCATTGTAAAGCAATTATACTCCAATAATGATGTTAATTTTAATTTTCTGAGCATATGGTGTTTTTTATTTTTCTTTTTCAGAAATGAAATAGGTGGTTACCTTCTAAAGTCTGCCACAGACATTATTATGTCATACTAATCATAATTCCCAATCATTTTGGCCATACTTTTTGTGGATATCTATTTCATAAATCATAGTTATAGTATTAAGTATTGCTAAGGATCCTTCTCATTACTTCTAACTTCTGGGATAAATCAGGATTAGTTTTCCACTTCACAGTTTAGAAACAAAAATCTTTAACCATTCCAGTTAAATTTAGTCTATTAAAAAAATCCACAAAGGCTTTATCCAATAACATCAAATCTATTCTTATAGGCTGTCATATTTAAATTTTATTGACTAATTCACACAGCAGCGGAAAAACAGTCCAAATAAACAAGAGTTTCTTATTTTTCCCTTTGTGTTGACTCACTGAAGACTCAGTGGTACCACTTTCCTGGGCTTTTACATCAGAACATTGTGTACATGGAAAAGCCATTTGGATCTTCAGTTAGGGCTCATTCTAGACCAACCTTGAATCAAATCTCTGACTTCTTGGGTCATTTCTCAATCTGATTAATGCATATATGTTGAAATATTTGAAGTTTGCATTTTTTGTTGGCCAGCACTGCTTGGTTCTCAGCAGTTTAATGTAGTTCAGCTTAATAGAGTTAGAGTCCAAGAACCATCTTAGTCAAATTTGTCCCTAGGGCAACCTAGTATCACATGTCAGTCAGCTCCAGGTGGTATCCACTCAGGTAGCATGCTTAACAGTTTCAACAAGAAAGAAGTGATTGATAGAACTTGTTATGGCTTAAAATGGCACTTAATTTTCCAATTTTGGTTAAAAAAATAAAAAACAAGAAGACAATATATTTTGGTGGGTACAGTGAAAATGGAAATCTAATGGTGTGACCAACTCTCAGATCTCTGAACTGACAAATATTACTTTTGACTGTTTTGCTGAAAAAATCAGTAACTTAAAGAACTTCAAAGAGAAACTTTCCAAGACCTCTCTTGTCTTTCTCCGAGTTAAAAATCTGATTTGATTGATGACATTCGGTTTGAATGTCTAGAGTGTGGCAGAAATACTGCTGTCTGAATTCCTCCAAGTTCACCTGTGTTGCTGATATGTCTGCACGTAGGCTTGACACCAGGTTACATGAAATATGAATGTTTTGTCACATTATTTAACTGATCTCAAGAGGAAAAGCATCTGAACCATTAGTATGTTTGGTCAGCCTTTCCTAAGTTTTGGTCACAGAGAGAATGTTTCAAAATCCTCAATGAGTTATTATATATACCTTCTGACTCTATGAAGACTTGCAAGATGACGAGCAGAAAACACTCTCCCTCGTTGTTGAACAAGAGAATGGTATGATCAGATCTCTTTCTGGGAGCAGTGAGAAAAATATATTGACCCTGAGAGAGATTTGAGCAAGGAGGTCAGGGTGGCAAACTGTATTTTACAAAGATGAATGCAACAATATCTTCCCACCCAAAGTCTTTCTATGACTGTGCCACTCCCCCATCAAGAGGTGAAGTGTACACCCCCTTCCCTAGAAACTGGATGGGTCTTGATGACTATCTTGGATCAATTAGAGGTCAGTGGAAATGTCACTCTGTGACTTCTAAGGATAGCATATAAAAATGTCACACACTTCCTCCATGGGGCTCTTGCTCTTGGAATCCAGACATCATGGTGTGAGGAAGTCCAAGAAACCCATGGAGAGGCCCCCACAAGGAGAGGGACTGAGGGTTGTGGCCCACAGTGCTGGCGTAGCTCCAGTCAGTAGCCAGCACCAACTTGCTAGCATGCAAGTTGTGAAAGTGGATGATCCAGCTGCAGGTGAGCTGTTGCAGTCGATGCCACATGGAGCGGCAAAGAGCCATCCTCACTGAAGTCCTGATCAAATGACAGTTCATGAGCAAAATAAATGATTATTATTGCTGTAAGCCACTAGGTTTTAGAGTGATCTTTTGTATAGCAATAGAGATCAAAACCAGCTAATTTTATTCAGGCCTTAATTGAGGCACAGACATCAATATAAAAGTAGGAAACTGTGCATCCTACTCAATGTATTTCCCCTCTTTGCTTTCTTTCCCTAGTCTAAACCATCGCTGTTCCCTTTGCCTTTCCTTATATCACCTTCTTATTTTTCATTGTTTTGATTACTCTTCCTTAAATCACCTCTCAGGTTTTAAGACCCCAAGCTAGACACATTATGTTAATAAAGGCTTGATTAAAGCTGAGAGTAATTAGAGGATTAAGTATAATTCCTACATTCTATTATCTTATTTATAGAACTTGATGGCAGACTCTAAATTTTAACAGCAAGTGCTGAATTTAGGACTTAAACTGACATTGAGTTCCTTCCAATTTCAACAGACATTAACATTTTTTATTTAAATTAAATAATGCTAGCACCCAGAAAACTATAGAGAAGACTACAACAAACACCCACCCACAAGTCTCTCTTGTGTTAACTCTTAACCTTTTACCATTTTTGCTACAGATTTAAAAATTACAATACTAAATAGTAGATATAATTGACTAGTCCTCCCAATACTGTTCCAGCCCAAAAAAACCGTTATCCTAAACTTGTTGTTCATTTTTCCCATGAATGTTTTGTACTATCATGCATGTATCTATCAATAAATAGTATATGATATTGCTTTGTTTTAAACTTTATATAAATGGAATTCTTACATATCTTTCTGCATTTTATTTTATATATATATAATTATAACTCCTATGTGGTATTTTATTGTATGGTTATAATCATAATTAATTGAATTTACTGTTGATGAGTATTTAGGTAATATCCAGATTTTTGCTGTTACAAATTAAGCTGCCATGTACATTCGTATACATATCCGCTTGTGCACACGTGAAGGAGTTTCTCTGGGGGCTATGACTACAAGATGAATTGCAGAGAGTAAGGATACTCATAGCCTTGACTTCAGTGTTCTGCCAGTTCAATTTCCGTCAGCAGTGTTAAAAGTTCTGTTCCTTCACATCTTTACCAAAAAGCGGGATTATCAGACTTTTTCTTTTCTGCCAATCAAATGAGTATGAAATGAAATTTAATGAGCTTTGCATTTCTCTGATTACTAATACTGTTGAGTACCTTTTGTACATTCATATTCTTTGTCTATTTCTCTAATCCATTTTTTCTTTTTCTTATGCATTTCTACGATTTCTGTACAAGTATTATATGTTAACTTTTTGTTAATTATGTGTTTTGCAAATACTTTCTCCCAGTCTTATAGACTGCATTTTAACTTTGTCTTTCATTGAACAGAAGTTTTAAAATTTAATGTCAAATGTATTAAGTTTTTCTTTTATGGTTTGTGCTTTTTTTAGTACTACTAAATAGATCTGTCCTTACCTGGAAATTGTTAAGGTATCTTCTCTATTTTTTTCTAAATATTTTAAACATTCTCTTTTTACATTTGGGTCTTTCACTTATTCCCAATTCATTTTTGATATGGTGTGAAGTAAGAATCTATTTCTTTTTTTTATACCTGGATAACTTACTGCTCTTGACCATATTTTCTGAGTAGTTGATACTTCTCAACTGGTTTGTAACATCATGTCAGACATAGACAACATTTTTATATAAGTGTATGTCAGTTCTGGTCTCTCTTTTCTGTTTCCCTGTCCTATTTGTGTAGCCTTGTGTCAAAATCCTGCCATCTTAAATAATATAACTTTATTCTAAGTTCTAATATATGGTAGAATAAGTCTCTCACCTTATTTTTCAAAATTATTTAGTGATTTTTGGTTCTTTATTTTTCCCCATGAATTTTAGAGTCAGCTTGTCAAGTTCCTCAAAAATACTCTTTGGCATTTTGCTGGAATTAATTTGTGGTAAAATTTACATCTTTATAATTTTATATAATTATGATTTTTTACAATTATAATATAATTCATGACCATATTCTAACTCCATTTATTTTTTAAGTTTTGTCTGTTAGTTTATTAATGTATTGACATACAGCACTATATACATTTGAGCATAAGGATTTGACTTACATACATTTGACTTACATACATCATGAAATGATTATCACAATAAGTTTAGTGAACATCATTTCATATAGATACAAAATTAAAGAAATAGAAAAAGTATATATTTTTCCTTGTGATGAGGATTCTTAGGATTTGCTCTTTTAACAACTTTCATATCTAACATACAGCCGTGTTAATTATGTTTATCATGTTAGAGTATATTGATTTTGGTATGCTGATCTTTGTCATTTTTCTAGCTGTGGATCCTTGGCAAGTTTATTAGTTTGCTAGGGCTGCTCTAAAAAAGGACCACAAACTGAGTGACTTAAAACAAGAGAAATTTATTGTCTCACAGTTCTGGGTGCTAAAAGTGTGAAATCAGAGGTGTTGCTCACTCTGAAAACTGTGGGGGAATCCTTCCTCTCCTCTTGCAAGCTCCTGGTGGTTGCTGGCAATCTCCGGCATTCCTTGGCTAGTGGTTGCATAACTCCAATCTTTGAATTTGTTGTCACATGGCTTTCTCCCTGTGTGGGTCTGTATCTGAATTTCCCTCTTCTTATAGAGCATCAGTCATATTGGATTAGGGCCCACCCTAACAGCCCCATCTTAACTTGATTACATCTGCATGTATCTGATTTTCAATAGGGTCATATTCACAGGTACCAGGGGTTAGGGCTTCAACATTTCTTTGGGGGAACACAAATCAATCTATAACAGTAAGTTAGTTGTCCTTTTTGTATATCAATTTTCTTTGGAAATAGTAATTGTACTTTCTCAAGGGGCTGTTGTGGCTATCAAACTAGTTAATATTATTAGTTAAAAATATATGGAAAGTACCTAGAACTATGCCTGGCCTACAGTAAAAATTCAATATGTTTAGCTAGTCAAATTACTTTCATCTAACCACTTTGCTGAACTCTATTATTGGTTTCAATAGTTTTTCTGCAGATTATCTTGAATATACTCTGTAGATGATCATGTCATGTGGAAAAGGCAATTTTGTCTCTTCTAGTTTTTATATATTTTATTTTACTTTCTTACCTCGTTATTGTAAGACCTCAGCATATTATTGAATAGAAGCATTGATAGTAGGATTGTGGGCATCTTGTTCATTTGTGATTTAAATAGGAATTATCCTATAATTTTATCATTAAATACGATGATTCCTATAGGTCTATGATGATGTCACTTCTCAGATTAAGAAAGTTTATTTCGAGTCATAATTTTTAAAGTATTTTAAAATTAAATTTGACTGAGTAGTAAATACTTTTTTTCCTGCATTTCTTAAGATAATTATTTTTCCTCCAAGATCAAGCCCCAGAGATAGCAATCAGCAGCAATTGAAAGTTTAGGCTGTGGGTTAGGAGGTGAGTGGCAACTAGTTTGGAATCAGAACGGGTTGGGAACAAAGGAGGAAGCACAAATTACATTTGAATGGCTGTTTGCCTTTATTGTTTTGCAGATGAAAAGTATGTGGATGTGGAGGATTAGCTTAAAGCTGGTAATAATGATAATAACAGCAGCAATAACATGATCACTAACTGTTAACAGTAACATTCCCGCCAAATCCTTCCAACACCATAGAAATAAAAGGACATAGATTTCCTTTCGTAGCTTATAAAGTACAGTTATTTTGTGAGCTTATATGAAGCACCAGCAGAGAAAAAAAAAATCTGAAATAATGAAGGGAAATTGTCCACAACAATTTGACATGGGAGACAGTATAAATCCGATTTCATGCTTAGTCACAAATAAATAGCTTGTTGGAATTCAATCTGTAATATGGCATAGATTCTCCAGTGGGCCAACCTGACCCTGTTGCTCAGGCCCTGTATGAGTCATTGGAAGGTTGGTCATTTTCTTTTCCTCTTCTTTCTTATAATCAAATAATTTCTATTGTTATTTGAATGTTCCTGGCACTTGGATGGATCATCTTTTGGGGATATGGACAAGGTAAAAACCTGGCTCAAACCCATATAAAACATTCTGAAACCTGTTTGTAATGTACGTTTGGAAAGGCTTTGGAGGTGATTGATGTCTCTCTTTAGAAGACAACTGGGTTCTGGCCTGAACCTTTGCATCCATCTTCTGTTTATACCATCTGTGAGAAAACTCTTATTTACACTTTAGCGGTTGCCTCTTGATGTCAAATCTTCAGAGTGAGAAAGGAAAAGGCGAAGCAAGGAGCTTATGGTAACTGGATCATTTCAGAGTTTCTCTGAAGTGAGGAAAACAGTGTTGCTTACTTCTTTACTTCTGAGCTATTATTCTTAGTTGTTGGCAGCGAGTTAGTTATGATTGAAGGCTGTAAGTTGCAAAAATAAAAAGGCAGTTTGGGCATGTTTCTGGTCAGGTTTGAGGCCTGCTTCAATACACCCCAATGGGAAAAAAAAGCATATTTCAACCTGCTCAAGAACTTGTTTTTCGAGTTCTTAAAATTACCTACAAAAAAGTAAATGCTCAGTAAAAGTTATAAATTCTAATGAAGCTTTCTTCCTTCACTCCTTCCCTCCCTCCTTCTTTTCTTTTTTCCTTCTTTAGTCCTTCCTCTTTCCCACCAACACACATTTATTGAGTGTCCATTATATATGTCAGACACAGATGATGCACACAGTTTCTAGTATATAATAAGTACATATTAAGTGATTACTGTCCATCATGAGATCAATGCAAATTTTGGTGCCATTTGCTATCACATGCAGTGAGCATCTTCCTAAGGAAAGACTTCATCTTGATACCTTTTTCCAGTTTGAAGCTGATCTTTGTGACAGCACAGTTCATTGGTTGGAAAAATGACGACACTGTTGACAACGACAACAGCAATAACAAAAATGTATGTGAAATCCAATTTCTTGTGACATTCTATAGGGTTGGTGAAACAAAATCTGTCCAGAAGCCTTGATTCAAACATTGGGCTGATGAGCAAATGTGGCAATAGGTGATTTGAAGACTGTGTAAAATGTTAATGGGTTACTATTTAAATAACATATGTAAAGAATCTTTTTTTTTCCCAGTTTTGAGGACTGCTTTTTCTAAGTTCGCACACAAATTCCTTTTTATAATGGGTAGGCTGCCTTTCTCAGCAGCATACTGTCATTCCTAAACAACTATGGAGCTAAAAATTTTAAGTGCTCTCACCCAAAATTGCTAAACAGAACTTACTCTTTAATATGTCTGTCACTCCCCTTGCACTCTATGGCGAGGCATTGGTTCAACTGTCATATCTTGAGTTCCTTTACAATAAAAACAGAGGGCCCATTTTTACCCTTGTGATGGCCAAGAGAGGTCACCTACAGCTGCCCAGACTTAATACACTGGGAGTGAATCTTGTTGATAAAGTGCAAGTAACAAATCCTGACTATTTTTAGATGAATGATCCTTTACCTAAAAACTGTCAATGAGTAGCAAAGACTGGAAAACTGAGAAGCAAAGGATGGAGATAGATTTAAAAACTGGTCATCCCAACTTTTTATTATGACTGTACTTTAAGCAAATGACTTGCGGTAGTGCCATGCTCTGCAATGTTTCAGAGAGGCAGGTAAGAATCTGCATTGGGCTTTCTTAACAGAAGATGTAAAGAACTTGCACAAATCAGTGGGTAGGAGAGACTATTAAATAACTATTTACTCTACTTGACTTTCACCTATTAGGTGCAGTAGTCTTCCTTATCTGTGGTTTCACTTTCCGCCGTTTCATTTACCTGTGGTCAACCGTGGTCCCAAAATATTAAATCGAAAATTCCAGAAATAAATAATTCATAAGTTTTAAATTGCACACCCTTCTGAGCAATGTGATAAAATCTTGCATCCTCCTGCTCTGTCTCTTCTGGGTCTGGGACATGAATTATCCTTTTGTCCAGCACATCTACACTACATATGCTGCAGGCATCCACCGGGGGTCTTGGAATATGTCTCTCGAAGACAAAAGGGTACTACTGTATATCTAACTGGGGGAAAATATTTGGAGTGGAATACTTTACTCTGTTCACTGGTCTTTTTCTCACCCCCGGAGCATGGAACTTCTGGGAGCTGTGTGTTGGTTTAACTGGGGATTCTGTTTGGTCTCCACATTTTGGGTTGAATGCTTAGTTAGGTGCACCTAAAGGATGCTACATGTTCCAGAGGCAAAGAAGAGGATGCAGTGTGAATGTTCTGTGTCACACAGTCAAGGGTGTGTAATAGGGTCCCAAGAAGAGTCAAAAAGTAAATTTCTGTTCAACACTTCCACTCCTGCTCCAAATCATTTCTGATGATTATAGGAAGTCCTTGGGTGGGCTTGGGGTGAAGGAAGTGGATCTCCTGTACTCCAGTACCGTGACATCACCTTTTTCTGCTCCCAGATGGTGCTCCTAGACCTGGGAGGGAACGGTGACACCGCCACCACTTGAGATGTTGCCATAGCCACGCACCCATGCTAGCTCCTTATACCTCCCTCTCATCTGTGTCATCCCTGGTTCTAGGCAGTGAAACACATTCTGCTTGTTTGCTGTCTCTTACAGAGACTTTAACAATGCGGGGCTTTGTTCTATGTATATACTCTTCATCACAGGTTCTTATATCTGTGGTTTTGGCTTTGGACCCAGGGGAAAGGGTGGGGTGCAGGTTGAGGACTATCCTGCCGCTCTTCACATGCTGTTCTAAAAACCACCCCCTTCTCTAGCCCCTGCCCTAAGGCTGGAACTTAGCCTGACTCCTGTGCCTCCCTGACCCTCCATCCACACTATCCTGCTTTCCACTGAGCTCACAGTCTATACATTCTGGGGGATGAGAGAATGATGAGGCTTATCTCCAATCCCACTGCCCGTCAGACAGAGCCCCAGACAGGTTTGATTTTAGCTTTTTAAATGAACAACTTGATTTTTTCTTTTTTTAATGAACAACTTGTTCATTATTCAAGGAAATAATATCAGGAAAAGTTGGGGGACATACAAACATTTTAAGTGCTCCATCTACTGACGATTTTATTTTTTTCTTAGCATGTGAGTTAATTTTTAGAAAAGTGAATAGAGTGAGTTTTTCTGGGTCTTTATCGACAGTTGGAGAATACATACCTGCCTCTGTGAAAGTTATTATCTGGGCAATTCTGTAGAAGTTGGCTCTGTTAATTTTCTGTTGATCTTCTTGTGTAGGAATGTTCTATAACAGCAGATGATTCCCGCAGCTCAGCTTACTTTTGCCTTCTGATGCAGGGCCCAATCCATCCCTCACCCGTCCTCCCACGTGAGGAGCTAATATTTTCTGGCTGGCTTTATTTCTCTCCTCCTCCCCTAATTTTAGTTAAAGTCCATTTTGGGAGCTTGTGCTTATAGTTTAAAAACTTTATTGATGAGAGGCTCTGCTCTAATATATAATTAATGAGTCAGAACACTGTGTCCAAGATGCTTTTTAAGTACCAACAAAGTGTTTTAGTTTATATCCTAGAGTCTTCATGTTGTTCTTAAACCTTTTGAACTTGCATGGTTCGTTTATCAAGTATGATTATGAAAGTTCTTATATGGGCAATGTGCAGTGTGGGCTTAATAAATAACATTAATAAACTCACACTTAATAACAACACTAAAAGCCGCTTCCATCTGGATTTACTGGCAATAAAAAGAGACATTACAGAACTTTGGGAATTTGATCAAGGCGCCAAATACTAATCTTAGATTACAAAATTGTGGAATCTAACTACTTGAGAAAACAAAGCAATTAAGGACAGGCTTTTTGTAAAAGCTTTGGACTGTGGGTTAATAATTAATGTGTTAAATGTACTTTGTAATAAACTATATCATAATGGTTTACTTTAGATAGCAAAATTCACAGTGATAACCCAGATTGGCTTCACTGACTCAAACTTTCAATTTTACTTGCTGGATTTATTGGGTTAAACTACAACGAAACTATTATATGTCTATCTTAACTTGTTTAGAAATCATAATTAATTAAAAACTCTTGATGGAGACTGCAAAAATTATATGAAAATTGGCAAAGGTATAAAAACGAACAATAAGACAAAGTCTTTGAAGGAGAAAGTGGAATCATCTACTTTTAAGGTATATAGGCAGCATTCAGTAGGGAAAAACATTTCAAAGGAACAAATTAATGTTTTTCATTCAAGAAAATGTTGAAGTTAGCGCTGCATTGTTATTATATGTGGACAATAAAGATGAAATACTCAGCAAGTTAGGTGGTCTAAAAATAGTCAAATGTTTTAGAAAGAAGTAGCAATAAATTTTAATTTACATCAACTTTGAAGTCAGAAATTAGAAGTAGACGTAAGAATTAAACATTTAGAAGATTGAGAAAATAACCTCTTTTGCACTTTTTTTGAGTCTAGAACTCTCAGCATTTTTTTCAGAAATTGAATATAAATCCCACCAGAATCCCTCAAAACACATGGGGAATGGCAAACCAAATAAACTCTCTCTTAGAAAAGTGAACTTTATCTCCTCAATCTTTGCCTCAACCTCAAGGAAATCGCATTTGTTCCTATTTTTGTAGCATACTTTCTTTTCAGAAGAGACATATTTAAGGGTCATGCTGGAGTTAAGGTACAGGGTTACTGCAAAAATCTAATTCATCACTTGTTTTGAGAGTCCCTTAATCCCTACTCCCAAGTAACAATAATCTCACACACATATAGAACTTTACAGGTTGCAAGGGTTTTTGTTTTTCAATATCATGATGCTATTCACTATCAGAAAAGCTTATATTAAATAATACTATATTTTATGCATATATGTACATAGATTAAATGAAAAAAAATGCACCATTGATGTATTGGTGACTTTTGTGGAAGGAGTAAAGATTCATCAAAGGAGACTTTAGCCTACAAAGAACTTTCACAGACACTATTTCATTTATCCTTAAAATAACCTTGTAAACACTTGCACACTGCAGTTTGTATAGAAGTTCCCCTACATTCATCTCACAATTAGTTGAGAACCCATTATATTTCAACTACTTGGGATATATCCATGAACAAAGTCCCTAACCTCATAAAGGTGACACTCTGTGTGTGTGGGGGTATGGACAATAAATAATAGATGTAAAAAATAACTGGATTATACAGGATGTTAGAACATTATAGGTGCTATGGAAAAAGAAAAAAAGAAAAGCTTTGAAGGCAGTGAGGGATTATTCATGGGGATAGCTGGGTGAAGAGCATTCTAAGACGAAAGGTCAGTCAGTGCAAAGACCCCAAGGCAGGAGCCGGGCTGGCCATTTGAGGAAACACAAAGTGGTTTGTATGGTTGGCACAGAGTGGAGAAGAGATAAAGTCAAAGAGGTAATGCAGACCATTGTAAGGTCTTTGGTTCCTTCTTGAAGGAAAATGGGGGAGCCATTGCAGCATTTTGAGTAGACAAGTGATACCATTCCACTTGGGTTTTAAAAGTTCCACCCAAGGGGGGTGGTGGGAGGGAGATGCAAGAAGGAGGGGATATGGGGATATATGTATACATATAGCTGATTCACTTTGTTATACAGCAGAAACTGACATGCCATTATAATGCAATTATACTCCAATACAGATGTTAAAAAAAATAAAGAAATAGAAGTTCCACCCAGCTATGTTGACATAGACTGTGAAGAGCGAGAGTATTAGGGAGCAGGTGGAGGCAGTCATCCAGGTGAAGTGGCTCAGACCAGGGAAGGTGCAGTGCAATAGTGAGAAGTGGACAAAATCTGAACATAGTTTGAAAGAATTGCCAACAGCATTTCTTGAGAGGCTGGATGAAGATCAGAGAGAAAGATGTGTGAATAATGACCCCAAGGTTCTTTGCCCTCAGCACCTGGAAGAACAGAGTCACCATCCATTGAAATGGGGAAAAGGCTGAAGGTGGAACAGGCTTTGGGAGAAGCATAGGAGTTCAGAGGTGGACATGTGTTGTTTGGTGTGTCTGTAAGTCTATTTAGGTCAACTGTTAATCAGGAAATTAGACACATGAATCTGGAGTTTGAGAGAGAAGTCTGGATTGGACACATGTATTTGGGAATGGTCAGCTTGTTGACAATAGTTAAAGCCCTGGGATGGATGAGACTGCTAAGGTGGTGAGGGTGGAGAGAGAAAGGAAGACTTCAATGCCACAAGCATTAAACACACACTTAGAGAACAACACGTGTAACTGCAGTTGTGATAAAGCGCCCTGAAGAAAACCTCATGGGGCTCTGAGGTGTAAGATGGTCAGAGCAAGCCTCCTGCAGAAAGTGGCACTTTCAAAGAGACCTGAAGGATGAGTAGGAAGGAGTGAGCTTAAAAAAGGGAGGAGAGGTTGGGTGAAGAGAGCCAGGCAGAGTGATTGCACACCGGCAGCAGGATGGCGCCTGGTGTGCTCGCCGAACAGAGCACAGGTGAGTGTGGTAAGAACTCTGTGTGCCAGGGGCAGGTGACGTGCAATGAGGTTGAAGGGGAAGGTAGGGGCCAGACTGAGCAAGGGGTTACAGGCCGTCTGAGGATTTTGAATTTATGAGCAATGGGAAGCCATTCAAAATGCTAAGAAGAACAAACCAACCATATAAAACAACATGTTAGAAGACTTTAGCTGGAAAAAAGTTAATAATGAGTGTTTCATGGACAGTGTAATGGAAATTTCTGCTTAAAATGTATGTGAAAGACATGGGAGAAAGCAGGATGAATGGAAAAGTTGTAGAACAAGATTTTGAGGTACAATGATTTAAACCAAAACAAGGTAGGATTGTAATATTTAATATTACTGTTATTTTATTTGAAAAAGATTTTAAAAAAACACAAAAGGCTGGGGAGGAATAATCGAAACCAGGGATGGTGTGCCTAGTGGTGTGACCCTTCAGATTGAGAGTTGCGAAAGCCTTTTTAAATTGGAAAAAAGAATAAAACCAGGTGTGTAAAATAATGAGTGATATGGAAAAGACCAGGTGGCAGGTCTGTTTGTCCCGTGTTGTACTGTTAGAACAGGTCATGGTTAATGAATGGTGACAAGATGTTTTCTATCTACCCAGAGAATCCAAAAAGAAAAAAAAAGGCTCTACTAAGGATTAAGGAGAGGTAGGTGGAAGAATTTTTTGACATTATAATACATTACAATGATTTTTGTGTGCTTGCCTTTTCTGAAAGTCTTTAAAAGCTGAATAGACTGAAGGTTGACAACATTTAAAACAAGTAACCATGGTGAATCGTACTTTGTTTTGCCAGTTGAACTTATTAGTTGTAATTGGCCCAAAGTAGGAAACAATTCCTGGAGGCTGGGAGTGATGAGAGTTAGTGTAGTTAGCATAGAAGAGAGGTAGAAGTGAGCTGTGGAAGTTTATTTTGCAGGAAGACTTACCTGGTCCCATAAGGGGAAGCTGTAAAAACAACAGGGTAGGGCTTCCCTGGTGGCGCAGTGGTTGAGAGTCCATCTGCCAATGCAGGGGACGCGGGTTCGTGCCCCGGTCCGGGAGGATCCTGCATGCTGCGGAGCGGCTGGGCCCGTGAGCCATGGCTGCTGAGCCTGCGCGTCCGGAGCCTGTGCTCCGCGGTGGGAGAGGCCACAACAGTGAGAGGCCCATGTACAGCAAAAAAAAAGAAAACCAAAAACCAACAGTGTATCATTCAGGGAGTTCTGCGGGCTCACCTCACACAGTATGACTTAAATCTGCAAGGCAGATTCTCATCTGTTTGAGAAGGTAAACAGAAGGGGAAGGACATGATTCTTCTAGGCCTTTTTTTGTGTGAATATAATGGACCGCTAATCCTGAATCAAAGGGAATATCTTAAAAACCTTTCAAGAAATCTAACATTTCTTGACAACTAAATACTAATTCATCTTATAGAAATGTCTTCAAAAAAATCACATTAGCTTGCTCATTCATTCATTCAAAAAATGGTAACTGAGCTCCTTCTTGGCACCAGGAGCAGTGCTAAATGCTTGATTGGTCCCGTGAAAGTAAAAGAGCACATGGGGAGGCGGAAATAATGGGTTGGGCTGGAGCAGGGGAGTCATCTGAGGTCATAGGTTCAGGGAAGATTTCTCCGGGGAGGTTACGTCTGACCTGAGAATGAGAAGCTTATAGTCTGAGGTCATCCCCAGTCACATGCCCTGTGTTAGGTCAAGTGGCTTCAATTTAATGCTGTTCTTTTCAAAAATATTAAGTGGTGAAGCCTTTGTATTAGTTTATGACAACTTTTAGAAAGCCTAACCATCCTGCCACTAAAGTTATAGATTCTATTTACTTACAGGCGTAATACTTTATTAACATCAATTTGCAACAATTTTAATGCAACATAAGCTTGATACCTACACCACTAAAATTCCTAGTACAGGCCTAATAGGAAAATAATCATTTGTGAAACAAAACGTTCACAAACAATTTGCTCATTCAACTGTAGGGAGAGTGAATATTCATAACAGGAAAAATTCCACTGCATAAAGTGAATGTAATGGTTACTAGGGATTTGGAAACTTGGAAATATCATCAAAATATAAATATTGGTGTATTACCAAGATTGCATATGATTCTGTATTATTAAATCATAAAAATCTCAACTTTTCCTGTAATCAGTTTTCGAACGCTCAACATTTTCATGCCATTTAAATGGAGTACATTTTTCTAGGTACAAATGGATATATTCATTTCCATAAAAGTGTTATCATTTTACAGTATATTTAATTCAGATCCAGTTTCTATTTCTAGTAAAATAATTGCTTATAATACACACACTCGATTTTATATGACTAATTAGAACAGTGTATGGGAAAAAATAGGCTTGCAGGTAATATTGAAATTAAATATGTTAATCTGTACCTCCGTGTGCACATTTTATATGAACTTTAATTTGCCAAATAAATTATAGCTCTGTGTTTATAAGGTGCCCTTGAAAGTGTCCTATTTTTGAGCACTAATACCATGGGGAAACAAATATACAAAGCTTTTAGCTATAGGCTACACTTGCATAAATTAAGGCAAGATCGGTTGGTTGGTAAGTAGAGCTGTGGTATCCTTAGCTTCTTAAACACTCTGAATTGTTAACAATTTTTTTAATATGGTTACTAATATTAAGATAATAAATAATATTTAGTTTCAATATTGCACCCTTCAGCCAGGGCATGAATTCATTTTGAATGCTGTGTTGAATTAATGTATAATAAACATACTGCAGTTTGCTATCAGGAATTCTCGATGAAATGCAGGAAGTCAGTTCTTTGCTTATGTATTAGCTCTGCCAGTCTTGCTCTGTTTAATTTTAGCTATTTATAAAATTGCTCTACTGACAGTCCTCTTTATTTTAATGTGATTGTTTTAAGGTTCATCAGAAATGGTATGGTGTGTTCCTGAAACAGGTTATAAGTACTGATGTAGAAATATGGGTCCTTAACAAAAATCCCTTTCACCATTAGCCACCTGCAGTTGGGACATCCAGCTGCCTAATTGGGTGAATTGTGGAGTTCCCTGTGGGGCAGAGGCCTGCAAAGTCACTGTGTAAAGCAGGAGCTGTTGAGTGTCTCAGAAGGGAGTTAGATCACAGAGGACTTGTAAAAACAAATGTTGCTGATGGAAGTAGACTCTGATGGCTGTTGCAGCAATTGCCACCTGCTTCTGAAACTAATGACAACTGTATTTAAAATGTTATTTATTATTGTCCATTATGCTGGTTCCTTTTTATGATACTTATTTAAATAACAACTCACAGCACTTTTCGCTTAAAAGTGGCTCTGGGTTTTGAATCCTGGTGATGGAGTACAGTGAATTACCCAATAGCACCCAAGTTTGCAACAGAAGGAAGTAGCAAGGAAGATTTCAAAAGGGAAAAAGCGGGTATTACTCTCCATCAGTGGGCTTGGGCTGCTATAACAAATATAACAGATGGGGTGGCTTAACCCAGCAATCCCCAACCTTTCTGGCACCAGGGACCGGCTTTGTGGAAGACAATTTTTCCATGGACCAGGGATCGGGGGGGATGTTTTCAGGATGATTCAAGTGCATTACATTTATTGTGCACTTTATTTCTATTATTATTACATTGTAATATATAATGAAATAATTACACAACTCACCATAATGCCGAATCAGTGGGAGCCCTGAGCTTGTTTTCACTTGCCACTCACTGATAGGGTTTTGATATGAGTCTGGAAGCAATTGATTTATTATGGTCTCTTTGCAGTCTAACCTCTCTGCTAATGATAATCGGTATTTGCAGCCGCTCCCCAGCGCTAGCATCACCGCCTCAGCTCCCCCTCAGATCATCAGGCCTTAGATTCTCATAAGGAGAATGCAACCTAGATCCTTCACATCCGAAGTTCACAGTAGGGTTTGCGCTTCTATGAGAATCTAATGCTGATCTGACAGGAGGCGGAGCTCAGGCGGTAATGGGAGCAATGGGCAGCGGCTGTAAATACAGATGAAGCTTTGCTTGCTCACCTCCTGCTCACCTCCTGCTGTGCAGCCCAGTTCCTAACAGGCCACAGACAGGTCCCGGTCTGTGGCCTGGGGGTTGGGGACCCCTGGCTTAAACAACAGAAATTTATTTTCTCACAGTTCTAGAAGCTAGAAATCCAAGATTAGGGTGCCAGCATAGTCAGGTTCTGGTGAGAGCTCTCTTTCTGGTTTGTAGATGGCCATTATATTGTGTCCTCACTAGTAGAGAGATTGAATGAGCTCTGGTGTCTCTTTTTATAAGAACACTGACTCTATTGGATCACTTCTCCACCCTAATGACCTCATTTAACCTTAACCTTAACCATAACAGCCTCATCTCCCAATACAGTCACATTGGGGGTTAGTGTTTCATGCGAATTTGAATTTGGAGGAGATAAATTCAGTCTGTAGCATACTCTGAATGATTTAATATGGTTTTAGAATAAGGGTTCATAATTTTTTAGGGGGCCCAAGACCCCTTTGGCAGTTTGGTAAAGCTTATGGACCCCCTTTCAGATTAAAATTTTTAAATACATAATGTAAATTACATAGCATTACAATGGAAACCAATTGTATGGAAAGGTAGTTAGCAAAATACTAAAACATTGTGATCTAGAAATACATGTTTCTTTATTAACACATTAAATAACATGCCCTACTAGTTTATCTAATAACTACCATAATTTTGATGTAGTGATGCGTAAAAATAATATTTTGAAATATGTGCAGTAACTGTAACGTAATTTTAAATGTTTGTTATTTTTATTGGTGACCAAACCACAGGTACTGCTAATACTATTGTGATTGGCTCCTGGTATACATAATGGAAGGAAAGGCAACATTTTAATTAGAGCTTATGAAAATAAAAATATAATTTTTGTTCTTATCCAAATTCAGAGACTTTCTTAATTCTATGCATGGACCAGCAGTTAAGAACTCCTGAATAGGTCATTTTTTAAGATGTGTTTGCAATTTTAAAATCTGACATTTTTTTTTTTTTGGCCGTGCCACGTGGCATGTGGGATCTTAATTCCCCAACTGGGGCTTGAATTCGTGCCCACTGCAGTGCACGCACAGAGTCTTAACCACTGGACCGCCAGGGAAGTCCCTAAAATATTTTTATACTAGCAATGTTTATGATCATAAAAAATATGTCAGCTATTATTATACCTAATAACAAAGAATTATTCATAGTTTTTGTTACAGTAAAATTTGGTTTTAAAGAATATTTTAAAAGTTGTGGGTTTCAGCTGGGGCTGAATGGGCTTTTAATTGGTGTAAGGTAAGGGTAAAGTGGTAAAATAATTTTAATAAGTAATTCCACTTATAAATGGATTACTACATGAAAATCCATTTTTAAGTTCACTTGCCAAATACAGACATACTTCCTTTTTGTAACTGACTGATTTAGGAAAGCTATATATTTTGTGGGCATTACTAAAATTCCCATCAAAGAAATAATAAATCTGGGTTCATTCCATATGAAAGAGTGTATCTATAATTTTACCTCACAATAGTTTCTGAGCTTGGCCTTTCAGAAAAGGAAAATATGTAACCAAAATGCAGAACTATTTTCTTTACTGGAGACAAAAGACTGCTTCCCAAATAAGCCAACCTAAGAGGAAGCGATATCTTCAGGATGCATGGTTGGAATGTTGAGAAGGTCTGCTAGAGTCAGAGCTCTAAGATGATTTTGGGGAGTTAAGCTCTGGACAAAGAATTTAGGGTGCATTTAAAAATGTTTAAATAGCCAAACTGTTTAAAGGGGCAGAAGGCTTGATGACCCAAATCAGTTATAAAATGCTTTAATCCCAGGGGCATACCCATGCTGCCGTTTGCTTCAGAACAAGTACCAGAAGGGGCATGTAACAAGAAAATCAACCAGGTCTTATTCAGGCCAAGTCTGAGGACAGTGGGTCTTTTCAGTGAAATGGGCATTTAGCATTTGTGGCTTTCTATTTTGTGTTCCTGTCCCCAGGATCCACAAAAAAAAAAAAAAAAAAAAATTGGCTTCCGTATTTGTATCTATAGCTTTTTTGATATTTCATCAGCAAATAGAAGAACAGATAGTTAGAATAATGATAATTTGTATGGCACCAAAAACTTGCTTAAGAAACGTATCTTTCTTGTGTTTGCTGGTCAGGGGATAAGATTGAGACTCCAGAGGTTTAGTGGCTTGTCCAAGACCACAGAACTAGGATGTTGCAGCGTTTGGCCTAGAACCTAAGTTATTTATATCTGAATCCCATGTTCTTTTTACTAGATTCTGTGGCCTTATTTAAAGTCACCCTAAGGGGTGGGCAGTGTCTCACAAGAAATCACATTTCTATAAACATTCACTAAATCTATTTATTAAATATTTAGTCAATAACTATTAATCAAATGGCCACAACACGACAGGTAATGTGCTAGGTACCAGCGTTATAGAAATGAGCAAAACAGACATGGTCTTTGTCCACGTGAAGCTTACAATCATGTGGGGCAGGTGTGAGATAAAGAGGGACAATGTAAGAGTGCTATGGGAATATGTAGGAGGGCCTGGATTTTTTAAAAACGTAGGCCAATATCTGAGCATATTGAGTTGTGGCCTTCCTTGTGTACTTTATACATATATACACGTAGCCTTGTCATTCAGAATACAGGTTTTGGAGTTTTTCTGCCTGGGTTTGAATCCTTGCTCCCTCGTGTACTTGCTGTGTGACCTTGGCCGAGATTATTAACCTTCCTGTCCCTTAGCTTCTTCATCGGTAAGATGTGATAACAATAGTATCTACCTCAAAAAGTCATTGTAGAGATGTGGTGAGATAATCTATCTAAAATGCATAGAATAGTCCCTAGTACATAGTAAGTATTTAATAAATGGTAGCTATTATGATTGTTGTTTATTCTTTCCTTGGTGTATGACAATTATTTCATTGACTTTGCTCCTACAGCTTGTCCTGGGTTACCGTCCACAGTCAATACTTGCTAATCCAGATGTCATCTGCTACCCTGTCCAGGCCCTGATGCTTTGATTTCAATGAAGTGTCTTTGCCAGTCTTATATCAATGTGATCTGGTCCATTTCATGAAGCTTTGCCTAATATTCCAGTTAAGACTCAGCTTTCTACCTTTAGTCTTAAAAGAAGAAGAGGTGGGCCTCATTTCTTTGTTGAAATTCTGCAATATGCAATTTGAAGTTAGATTGACCTTCAAGCTGACAAAGTAAAATAAACAGCTTTATAAATGAAAATTGCTAATCTGAAATAGATCACAGCTAAGAACTTCATTTTGTATTCATTCTCTTCATACAAGGTTGATATCATGCAAGTGAACATCTAATATTGTACTTCACTGTGGGGCTCACGGAAGTTGCAGTTAGAGGAAATTAAGGACACAATGAACTGTCAGAAACCAGAGAATATGTCTGTAGTCCCTTATTTGAGAGTTATTGTATTTAAATGTAGGTATGTCGAATTTAAAAAATAGTTACTAAAATTTTACAGTTGGATTCTTTTTCTTTCAAATAGTTACTAAAATTTTACTGTTGGTTTCCTAGAAATCAATTTAAACTGACAGTTCTAACTTTTTATATATGGCAGAGCAGCACATACTTCAGGAAAACTGCATAAAGGTGCATAAGATTAATTGCTTCAAACTCATATCTCTTAAGAGTACTCTGTAACAATTGCAATTTTTCTGGGGAAAGAACATCTATTAATTAAGAGCCCAAACAGTAACCAGAGAAAATATAGTGAAAGAAAAAATAAAATTTTGCACTAGCATGGGAAATAAGTCACAGGATCTAAACATCTTCTCATACTTGCCTGACAGCTAAGTCTAGTACATTTGAACAAAGGAGATGTTTTGCTTTAAGACTGATCTAAGGGCCTGTTGCTGTGAGTTGCTGAGCAGTCTGTGCAACTAGCCCTTGTTCTGGTTCCAAATCTCAAGTTCAGGGAAGACCGTGGACCAGGCTGCATTAGCAGGGAAAGGTGAGGGTGATAAATAAGCACTGTACTATACTGAACTGTGTAGTCATATTATATATGGTATAACACCACGATTGATGGTCTAGAAGAGGTGGTCTCCTGCACATTTCCAGAAGAGCCTCTGTCTCTGTGCAGACCCTTACACACACACACACACACACACACCACATGCTTGCACACAAGGTTGAGCTTGTTGGAGGGCAGCTGAACTTTCGAAAGTTCTACTGAGACCCTCTCTCCCTTCTAAGTTACCATCTTCCTTCTGGAATTTTGGGTTCAGAAGCTTACAACTCCAACTGTCTTGAGAATCACTGTTCCTCTCTTTGTTCTAATTCTCCTCTGTGTATGTTAGAAAAGTAACTCTTCTTGATTTACCCAAGTGGTGCCCCTGTCTAGTCTTTCTATCAAGCTGAACATATCAACATACATATAATACTTGATTAATAAACGTTTATTGATTTGAATTGTACACAATCTGAGGTACAATATGTTGTGCTCTAATGATGCACCATCTAAATTTAGAACTGTTAAAAAGTATATTTAACTAAATTAAATCCAAAAACGCATGGCAATTGAAAAATTTGGGGAAATTCTAGAAATGCTATCTAATATAGAGACATCTAATATAGAGTAACTGAATAGTTACTGACCTAAATTCATATCTAAAAGTCCTACCTTCTTATATACTCGTGGTATTCTTGGAACACTGGGTTCCTGTGATGTGTTGTTATTTCCTTTCACTTTTTGTGTTAACTCTCCAAAAGGGAGACAACCAAAATACCATCATTGATTTAAATCTCTCTGGAGACACCCAATACCACTGATCGTCTCTTTCCTCTGATTCTCCTCTGCAGAAATTCAGTGTCCAGATGTTTCAGAATCCAGATGGCCTATGAATCCTCTATCACCCAGAAAGGAAGAAAATGTGCATGAAAGTGGAACACTGAAAAGAAAAAAAAAATAATTTAGCATTGGCGTTGTAATGGCAACATACAGGACTGAAGGAAAAGCTTCCTTTCCTAAAGCAGCAACTTAATAAAGTGTATGTTACAGGCTCTATCAGCGAACCAAATTTTCAGCCTTGCCTCTTCTTTCCATCACCATTAAGAGGCTTGCAGAGATCCACACTGTTTAAAGGGCAGACAGCATGGAAGAACTATCATGTACAATTTAAAGTAGCAGCTAAAATTGGAATGGTCACAAGAAAGCCTGTTTCTGTGCAATTAAATTGACAAGCTGTCTATGATTACCCTAGGGAACTTGGCAGCTGAGTGATAAAAAGACTGCAGAGTGTTGAAAGGTCTCACTCAACTTACTAGGTAGACAAAGACCACACCTGCTTAATATACTGGTTGGGAGAGTTGTGGAAAGTACTTGGCTAAGTTACCAGAGGAGGGATACTAATGATACTTTTCCCTAAGACCCTCTGCTCAAAATCCATTTTAGAAATTACCCACAAATATTTGGAAGTGTGCGTTGGAAAACAGTTTAGCACAGTACCTGATGTTATTTAGCATGAACCTACCACTACAAATCGCTAGAAGAACTGAGCATTACTTTAGAAAGAAATAACTTTAAAAAACCTTTCCATCGAATGTTTGTGACATTTATATATACTTGATGTAAGTACTGGGTACCCAAGAGAAGATTTATAGTGATAGCAACAAGTAAAGTGTCGAAAGAACATGGATTATTTAATGCAAAATATTAGGCAAGAATTACACAGTATTTTCATTGTTGGGGGTCCCTTGAGTTGGACAAAGCTGAAACTTAGGTTATAAAGGAGGAAACAATAACCAGATTTTGGGTGGTAGCAATTTGTGAAGACTAACACAGCCATTTGAGCAATGTCTTCATTTTAGTTAGTGCATTCCTTAACAGGGAAAAATGCACATAAAATGTGAAGGTTTCTTCTGAAACATGTAATAGCTATTAATAACACTCTACACTAAATGAACGAATGATGACTATATCTACTTGCCTATCTGTTCTTTCTGAAGGCCGAGGACAGTTTATTTCAGCAAACCTGCAAAATGTTTTGTGAGATTTCTGAAGCAGAAGTGCACTATATAATACCTTGGCATTCACTTCAAAACCAGACATTTTCTAATGAGCTGGTCTTTGAAACTGTGTGATACTTCAACAAAATTATTCAAAGCTCAGAGTTATTCAAATGCTCAGTGGCTTTCACATAAGATAAAGATTCCTCAAGAGTCCATTTGCATTAATGAAACAATAATATACCTTATATTGGTTTAGCACATTACATTTTACAGTGTTTGGAACAGTGACTTTTGCATCCAAAGTCAGCTTTTTTTCTTCCCCATCACAACACCACAGAGTGGATTTTGTTGCCCCCATTTTAAAGATGAAGGAAGGGAAGCCCAGAAAGGTTAAGTGAGTAATTTGCCTAAGGTCACGTAGTAATTGGCAGAGCTGAGTCTCTTTGCACTGCAGTGGAAGGAGGACTAATAGCAGGGTCTGACGTGGAGCATAGCAGGAGATGTTTAAAAAAAGTCCTTCATTTGCAAAACCTAAGTCAACACATTTGTGTGAATTGAACATTCAAACTTCCCTTTTGGGATAACTGGATGAGATGATACACGTCTGCTGATGCCTTCAGCCAGACTCCTAAGAATCTGAATCCAATTATTGAGGGAAAGAATACTTGTACTTTTCCTCCCATCATGTTGAAGTTTATACACTTATGTACTCATTAGTTGCTTTTTCTAAGAGAATGCGCATGTAGTAAGAGGACTGCTATAACATTGCTTTTTCCAAATGTCCCCACTGCTCCCAGCTAGCACAATGCCTGGTATAAAAGTAGGGTGGGATAAATGCTTTTTACACAAATTATGATTTCTGACAGCAACCAAATCTTGCTCCAAAATAATAGATTCATCCAACTCTTGATTATCCATAGAAATAGGGACGAGGAAAGCATGGGTAATTGAAATCCACAGACAAACACAAACCTCATTTTACAAATAGCGTCAGTCTCCTCCCTTAGCAAACCTTTAACTATAGCTAATAACATGATTAGATGGACTGGTCTGAGGTTTGTCTCCTTCCCACCCCCACTCCTACTCTGTTTGAGGTACTGCTGAGTGGAAAAAGAGTTTGCAAAACATAGGGTACCAGGATAAATAAAGTTGAGTTGATTGGAGCAAAACATCCTTTTGTTTTATTTTGACAACTGTGATATGTGCATGTTGGTGCTTAACAAGTGCTTTTAACGATTAGGATATACGAGGATAAAAATATATTGTTCAACTTAGTCTTCCTTTTACATGACTGATTTCAGATCCCAATTCCTGAAGTTGCTCAGATACCTTCATACTTGTGCATTAAAGCATTACTTTTATATTAGCCATGCATCTGTGATAAGCCCACAAATAAACTTCCAGCAGTAAGGACACAAAACCCTTTAAAAATATAGGATAGTGTGAGATGAAGATTCAGCATGAAGTGGAGTACAATATCTTTATAGTAATATTGGGTGTCTTGACAGCCTTTAAAAATTGTCAGTCCATTTGATACATTTATAAATATACTACCTCTTTGCCCAAGGAAAATATGGAGATGCCATATCTTATATGGAGATATGAAAATTATTTGATATCTTTATTTTACGACAATGCTACATTGTCTATCAATACAGGGTAGTTGTATGCATTAGCGTGTGGGGCAACACCTTCTAGAATTGCAAACCCTAACGGAATCGGCACTGGCTCTCTTCCCAGTAACCCGTTTTCCTTTTTAACTTACCAGGATAATTTGGATTTGCTTGGAACAGCTTTGAATCCAGTTAAAACTTCGCACCTCCCCAGATTCTTTTACAGCTAAAGCCATATGACCTCGACCTAGTTCTATCCAATGATATGTAAGCAGAACTCTACTGTGTGAGGCTCGTGGCAAAGTATTATCTTCCTATAAAAAAGGGACAAACTCAGCTGGTACATACCTTTTGCCCTTCCTTTTTTTTTTTTTTTGCTTGGAATAGAGACCTCGGAGTAAAACATCTCTTTACTTTATTTACCATCCAATGGTAAAGGGGCCATCTTGTGACCACAACAAAAAAATACAAACCATATCAAGGATGATAGACAGGAAAGAGAGGAAACTGAATCTCTTGTGCAATTGTAGGGCCGCTGAACTAGTCTTGGCCTGCCTCCCACTAAGTGAAAAGCAAATTCCTATTTGGTTAAGCTAGTTGAGTAGGGTGCCTGTTCCAAACAGGTGAAAACAATAGAGTGTGATACAATAGGTTTGTTATAGTTTCTGAGAATACAGATTCCTCGTACTCTGCTTTGGCAGTCACTCTTACATTCTCTTCACATCCCCTGAAGTCATGACACACTCCAGTCAAAGTTTTTTCTGGCTGTCGGTCATACGTTTGTTGGCTAATCCTCACAGGCTACAGTGATGTTTATAATGCCATTCATAAAGCCCAAGAACTTCCACCAGTTCCTAATTGATAATTTTTGTATTTGGTTTCTTAGACCAGTCTCTTAATGGCATCTCAAGTCACCATAAAACTTGTAATTTAATATCCAGAGTGAAACGTGTATATATTCAGGTGTACACATACACATATTTAACACATCTCTTATATAGCACTCTAACGAATAATGTCATACAGCTCAATACTGAACAAAGTATTCCTGGGATGTTTTTAAAACTTAAACCCGAGGAAAAAATATGTTCTATGGGCTCATGTAGAATTAAATTGTGATGGCCAATAGCCCACTGGCATTAGGAATAGGTGAACCTTTCTATTGGAGATCTATTGGAGATGGGGAATATTATAAGATGATGTCTGTAGTTGGAAAGAGAGCATCGTGGAGTTAACAAGAAGATCGTGAATTAAGCTATCAATTTTCCCCATTTTTTTACCTCTTATGAAAATATCCCAGAGTTTTGAAGCTGGGCTAAGTGCTTACAGTACTTACGACACTACATGTACATTATCTGTGTACACGTAGTATCTCACTGGTGGCTGTGAGCTGGATGACTGGGACCGTATTTATTTGCCTGCTTCCTCAGTGTCTGTCGTGTGGTGGGTGCTCAGCACATACTGACTGAATCAAAAAAGACTGCCAATAAGGAATTTTGAATTGCATACTTTTTTCTTTTAATTCCTATTCCTTATGGCTTTCCAGCTAGAGAGAAGTGTAGAGTGAATAGAAATAGGGCAGATGTAGTGGTTTTGACACTTGTTTTCAGGGGGCTGTAAATCCTTGGACAATCTTGGACAAACTAGGAAAGATAAATAACTTGTGCTTTTTACCTTGGGAGGAACATAGACAGCAAAATTATCATTAAAAAGAATTAATAACCAGTGGGGGAAAAAGCCAAACTGTTTAAAATGTCTATATAGTCATAAACAATGCTTGAAATGCCTTATGGGTCTCCTACTTAAACACTGCTTTTTAGTTTATATGCTAATTTTAAATGATTTCTGACTATTTTAATAAAATGTTCTGTTTCTGTAAGAAAAGTTTAACTGAATGGGAAAACATATGAGTTGTAGATAATTATGATTATGGAAAACTTGCTATTTGGACCACGGGCTCACAACAAAGACATCATTATTCATTAGAGATAAATTATTTGTGAGGAGGCGATAACTCTAGATTGTTTGCAGATTCAGTCTATGAACAGACAGTAAACATCACAAGGTATGAATATTTTCATTTGTCAGATTACCAACAATTTCTGCCTGTTGCTCTATGTAAGGAGAGCTGGCATCTCCTTCAACAACCTTTGAAGTTTCTAAGAATCAGACACTGGTTTATATTGTATGTGGTCACCATCAGTTAACCAGAGTAACAAGGCAAACAGAGCATTACATTTTCTACCCACATGGAACTCAGCTAGATTCCTGGCCTCCTAAGGACTGCTCTCAAGGGAGATGAAGGGCCATAAAGTATTCCAGAACCCAGGGTTTCAGAAACACAGCTGCAACGTTTACCTGTTTAGAGCTTTAGGCCCTTGCTCAAACTGGTTAATCTTATTAAAAAAAAAAAAAAAAAAAAGACAGTGAGGATAAAAACCAAAGAATTTTGGCTATAAAACCTTGCCTACTTTTCCATCTCTTCAATGTCATCCAGGAATAATTAAAGTATGACTGGTCAGTGTACTTTCAAAACTGACCAACTGAAATAAATTCTATTTTTATTACTTCTGTGTAGCCTGGACATTTCCAAAATGTGGATGCTTTCAAGTGATAACAAGAGTCATTCATTTCTTACACAAGAGCTAATAAATTGAGGAACACTGTAGAATACATTTTTATTTTATACATCAGGGTGATTTGAAACAGGAAAAAGCAGAGAACTCTGAGGGCATCTTTTCAGAGCCCTATCCAATTGAACAAATCCAAATCCTAAGAAAGGAAAGTGGCATCACCAGTGGCATGCACTGATGGGGATCAGAAAGCCTGAACTTTCTGTGCCTGGCATGGAGCTGCTGGGTGACACTGGACAGTGTGCTTTTTCATCTAAGGGTTGATGGGTTTTAGGACACTCTCCATGTCCCAGCAGATAAAGTACCCTTGATGTGGGTCAGCCCCTGGTATTCTCATCATGCTCCTGGGATGAAACTCTTACAACTGCCTACAATTGACCTTGACTGTGGCCATTCCTGTGTCTCTTGGTCCCTTTTTCATTCTCACGAGGGTGGTATATCACCCTTTCTTCCTCAGAAGCATCACACAGAACAAATCTTTTGGACACCAGTTCACTTATACTCTCCTTCTGCCTGTCTACAAACATTCCATGGACTTTTCCTTTCTTGATCTAACTTTGATCCCATGTTTGACACATCTTAAAAACCACTTATTTTCTCTCCACAGTCCTTATTTTGCCAGGTTATTTTTTATACATCCTCTGCCCTTTCCATGGCTTCACTATTACCATCTGGCTCCTGAGTCTTTGAAACTCATTTTATCACCTGTATTTATCATTCTAAACTTTCCCACATCCCATTAATTCTGTTACTGCATTCCCTTGGTTTCCCTGTGTTTCCTGAAATGTTGCTGTTGAGTCCTTTCCCAGTTTCCTTCCCTTGATCTCTACAAGAGGCTGCGGGTGGGGAGAGACCACCTGCCTGGAGTAGGGAGACCTGGAATGTGGTAGGAGAGCCCCTGGGAGAGTGGGCAGTACTTAACTTCTCTCAGTCTCCATTTCTTCCCATGTAAAGTGAGGAGGTTGCCTCTGGCTCACAAGATTTTAGGACTTCTTTGTACTTAAAGGAATTAGGGAAAATTACAGTGTGATTGTTGCACCAGAAAAATTAACTGCCGTTGCATGAGCTATTAACTTAGCAAAAACAAGGGAATCAAAGGTTTACCTGATATCACTGGCACCGTGAAAGATGGGATTTGGGGCTCAGGGTGGCTCTAGCTTTTTTGATGCAGAAACAAGCTAGTGGTTTATTAGATTGGATTAAAACTGGTCAAGTTAAACAGAGTCAATTGCACTTTACAGATGGAGTAAACATGAGCTCCTCTCTACTTTTCCCAACTCAGTACTGGATTTTTAAGACATGTTAGATGTCTAAGATCGAAGTTTCCATTCTGTAATAATGGAAAATAATCACGGCTTTTAGTTTAAACAAAAACCACTGTGGAGGTGGATCCAGGATGCGAACGAAAATAATGCACTATTTTACATTGCTGACATGGTACATTTGAGGCATAAAACACTGCACACCCTGTAAAAAATGAAAAGCTCGAGTCGGTTCTGTTAGGCCCGAGCTATGATCGATTGCAAACCGAGGGCTGTAAAATAAGTAACAGTCTGGAGTCATGGTTTATCAACAGTTTTTATTTTCCTGAGACAACTTTATCCTAGAGTGCTGGAAAAGTGCGGCGCCATGATTGGAAGAGGATCGCGTGATTTTCGAAGTATTTTCAGTTTCATCGTCTAGGTCTTGTACTCAGCAAAGTTGCTTTCACAAACGCCCACACAACATGTATTTGAGCACAACAGCTCTCAGAGATTTTATTAGGCCCTTGGGCTGGCCCTGAGAAAAAAAACACACGAAAATGTAAGTCGCAAACTGGAAAATGTTATTGTGATTCTTCAAAAAACAACTAAATAAAGCAAACCCCACAAAATCTTTAAATGCTCAGCTTTACCTTTGTGGGTTGCTGTCTCTTTTTTTTTTTTTTCTTCAAGACAAGGGAATTGATGGGGTGGGAAGCTTTTTTTTTTTTTTTTTTTAATTGTGCCTCCTGATCTTTTCTCAATAGTCATTTAAAAGTGGATAATAAACTCATCCCTTTCAAAGCCCATCCTTTTTGTGCGTGACGGAGAGCAGGGAGAAAGAGGGCCCGCGCGTTTAACAGCGCCATTGCTGGTTTCTCCGAGAGCGGCCGCCCTCGCCTCACCCGGCACCTCTCGCCCTCTTTCCTAATTAGAAATTCCCAACTGCCCAGACTCCCAGACCCATTCGAGCGCGGAGGGCACGCAGGCCACCGGCCTTGGTGCAGTCGCCCACCACCTTCCCACCCGGCTTGCTAATTGATTCCTAGTTTATTCAGCTTCGGGAAAGTGAGCCTGGGCTTGGGTGCCTCCCGGGCTTCCCCACAACGGAGGCGTAGGCGGGAAGCCCCCGGGGCGGAGATGCCAAGGGACCGGGGCGCCGGGCGGCCGTCGCTCCGCACGCGGCCACGACGCGAACCCCGGGCTGCGGGCGGGCGACGAAGGCGCGCTCCGGTGAGCGACGCCCGGGGCTGCCCCAGTGGCAGCTGCGGCGAGAGGCGCGCTGGTTGCGCGGGGAGCGGGCGGGACGCGCCCAGAGACACGCGGAGAAAGGGCAGCGCCGCCGCCTGCTGCCGGCCTCGGCGCGGTTAATCACGCGCTCCCCTCTCGCTGCTGATTTGCAAGAGCAGATTAATCAGAGAGCGCGGCTTGATGAAATTTGCTGTTATTGTGCCCATTTTTAGCAACATCTTTTATTATCTTCATTATTCATTTACAGGGGACCGGCATCAATTATGCAAATGAGTTCACAGACTTTGCAGATTACTTCATTTGCCGCTATTGTTTGTGGAAATTTAATTATTAAATATTATTAAGCTTGCGTTTTCTTCAATTTTCCAAGGCTTAGTTTCATTTGATTTTTCCTCCAGCTGCTCTTCTTTCCTTTTAGTGCCAAAACAGCTCCTCATCAAAGCGGCTCTGGCATGTGAAGACCAAATAAAATCTCCTCAATTTAATAATTTTGATGTTAGTCCCTTGTTCTCAGCTGCTTGCTCAAAGCAATGCAGAGAGGAACGCAGAGCACATTCAATTTAATGAGCAGAAATTGAATTCAAGTTTGTTCGGAATTGACTTCAATTAAGCAGAGTCTTAATGATAAATTAATCTCTTTTCTTTATTCCCTAGAATTTGTTTTTCAAAGTAGGAAATTGGACTACATTGAAAGACCAAATAAAGAATACCAATTTTAACTAGATCGTGGAACTGATAGCAAAATTTAATTCTTTATAGCAACGTACTTGGACAAATAGCATTCTTTCTATGGCATGTATTATAATTTATATTCATTGTTACCACTTACACTACCACGGCATGGATAAAATGGCAGTTGAATTAAATATGGGCTTATAATAGACTTCAGAGTTTTAATCTTTATTAAGAAACTCTAATTGAATGCATAATTAGCTTTTCAGGCTTTAGGAAATTCGGTGTAATATCTATGTGAACTGAAAACATTGATCAGGAATTTTAAAGCAATTTTTATGAGTGTATTTTTGAGGAGAAATTATCAGGCTGTATATAAAATGGCATTTTAAACTGAACAGCAAGAATCCAAGGCAAGGAATTAAGTTCATCCTATGTTGTTGCAGAGACGGAGCCAGGACTTCCTGGGAACCAGGGCCAACACTGGTAATTTTAAGTTCCTTTTATTAAAACCTCTAATGTTCCTCCAGGCCACCAAATCCATTATTTCTGTCCAGACCTGCTGAAAATCAAACTCACAGCTACTTGGGGATTTTAATGAGGGCGTCCATATTGATTGTATGGTTAACTGCCTGGGTTTGCTGCCACTGTCAAAAATGTACCTGACATTTTTTTTCCACCTGAATCATGGATCATCTTTTCTGGAACATGCAGAGCATAATTCTCCATGCTCCAGTCTGCAAAGCACTCTATCTACATATGCCAAACGTTATTATTGCGGTTCCTTCAGGAGTGACCTTAGAAGAGATGATGTTTGTTCCAAAGAACTTCAAGCTGTTCACTGTGGTATATTCATAGTCACAAATTTAAAATACATCAGTGTGAGAAAATAGATTTAGGCTGTATACTGTCTCACACAGTGCATGTGTCCCCTCCCCCCTGCTTCCTGCTCCTTCCATAGATGCGTTTATTACTCTTAGCTTCTCAGATGTAGTGCGCACAAATTTGACTTTGTCATGAATTTTAAAGTGAATTGCATGTGATGGAGATTATCTACTTTGTGTGACAGTACAGCATTATTTCTAGTACTTTTCAGGGTCCACCTGCTGTATGTTAGAATTAAAGATTTATATAATAATAGAATTTTAAAACTGATAGGGTGCTTAAAAATCAACTGATCCAACTCCTATGTTTTATAAGTGAGGAAACAGAGGCCCATAAATGTTATGTAATTTTCCCAAGGCCAAATTACAGAGAGTCAGAGCCAGGACTAACACTTGCAGGTGTACTAACTTCTCCAAGGAATCTGTTTTTTCACTCTTCAAGGTTGCTTCCAAGTTGTGTAGTGACATCTTTGAATAAGTGGAAGCTAGTTTAGAAAAGACAGGAATTAATTTATTGTCTTGTTCGAACTGGGAAATATATTGATTAAAGTGCATAAAAGCACACACAGACCCGGTAAGCCTATTTATCTGGAACTTAGACAGTTGGGAAGCCTAAACAACGGGATTGCTTTGTGCTCTTCTATAGTGAGAAGGGAACAAGTGAAAAGTTAATAAGCTAGTATCAGGGTTTTTTTAAACAAAAAACCCAGGAAACTTTATAGTGCTGTTGGCTCTGTGCATATTTTGTCCTGTATTCTACAGTGGAGGTTGACAACATTCTAAATGAGTATTTCCAGCTTTAAAAAATTCCACCCTCCGTGAAACACTGTATCCTAAGCCTCCTTCATTTCCGTGCAGTCTTTCATTTGTTCAACCTTAATGAGCTGTGAGTCCTGAGCAATTTGCTAGACCTTGAAAATATGAAGACTGATAAGGCTGTAAGGAGATTACAGTCTAGCTAGTGGGAAAACCAGAAAGGAACCAATAATTATCCTCTGAAATAGTAAGTGTTCTAAAGCACCTAGAGCGCTGGGAGTGCATGGAGGAGGGGCATCTGAAGTGGACCGGAAGGCCTGGGAAAGCTTCTCCACGCAGTATTTACTTGAGCCTTACCTCCAAGGGCAGTCATTGAGGTGAAGGTGATGGTGGTATGGGGTGGGGTGTGGTGGATGCAAGTGAGGTTTTACCAGGTAGAAGGAAAAGCATGTGGGATGTTGAGGAGGCATGGAATGGAATGAAAGCTGGCAGTAGGTTTGTTCCAGGGAGTGCCGGGAGATTGAACTACAAAGCCAGGGGTCAGACCAGTTAAATGATTTTTGTATTAAATTAAGCATAAGTCATTTCTCCATTTTGTCTGGGGGGGGGGCTTGGGGGGAGGGCTGGGGACACCTAATTAAGCAGCTTCCATGAGAGGACAAATATTCCTGGATCATGGTAATCTCATTCTCATCCCTTACTAACTAATATCTTAGTTATTAGCTGTAACATAAAGCAAGTTAGAGGAATTTGGGGGATGGAACGGGGGCAGGAAATGGGAGGAGGAAAGCAGAAAAGAAGAATGGAGACATTGATGAGGGTAGGAAGGAGGTACCTGAAATGAACTATTCACAGCTTTGCCTAGGACCCAGGTAGGTCTCTTCCAACAATGCCATTAAAATAATCTGTGCACCTTCTGTTCATGGATAATGGCTAGAATTTTATAACTTTTACCCTGGTCACACTGTATAATGAGAATTTATAATGATGATTTGTAATGTTTGTAATGATGACTTTCTAAGAACTCAAGACCCCAATGAAATCAAGATAGATTTATAAAATCTTATTAAGTCTTGTTAGAATATTGCACCAAGTTTTGAGAATCAGTCTCTTTCTTATGGTGAATAGGGATAGTTCAGTTAACTAAAACATCGAGTTAACCAAAATGCCACATTTTCCGACCATTCTGAGTAAATTACCTTACTAAATCTATTTTATTTTACAGACCTATAAAATTGGGTTTTCAATCTTCTGTGCTAGAAAACTAAGCATACACAAAGGCATAGCATGCACAAAAACATAGCATACACAAATGCATTTCATATGAAAATCAACGACATTTTCTTCCAAATTAAAAAAATCTCAGGCACAATTTCATAATTTCAATGAGTTCATCACCATGTGTTGAAAAAATTTTTAGAAATATTTTAAAGTATAGGAATCCATACAAAAGCCATAAGACAAGTGCTGTCACTTCATAGTGAAGGCTGTATTTGTTATCTATGGTTGATACAATTCAAAGAGAACTTTATTTAAAGATTTGCTCCAACTTCAGTTAAGGGTGGAAAGGGTGGGGACTTTCCTCTACATGTTAGCTTAAGCTGAATTAAAACACCAGCTAAGATCACTCACCATAGTCAAGATATGGAAACAACCTAAGTGTCCATCAACAGATGAATGGATAAACATGTGATCTTATGTATATCTATGAATATTATTTCAGCCTTAAAAAATAATCTTACCTTTTGCAATAACATGGATGTACCTTGAAGGCCTTATGCTAAATGAAATAAGCCAGATAGATAAGGATAAATACTGCATGGTCACTTACACATAGGATCTAAAAATGTCAAACTCATAGAAACATAGAGTAGAAAAGTAGTTGCCAGGGACTGAGAGGGTGGGGGAAATAGGGAGAGGTTGGTAAAAGGGAACAAACTTTCGGCTATAAGATGAATAAGGTCTGAGGATATAATGTAAAACATGGTGACCATAGTAGTTAACACTATTATATAATTGAGATTTGCTGAGAGACAGCTTAAATGTCCTCAACTCCTCCAAGTATAACATAAGTGTGAAGTGATGGATCCTTTCACAGTGTAAGAGTATATCAAATCACCACGATGTCTACTTTAAATATCTTACAATATTATTTGTCAGTTATACCTCAATAAAGCTGGACAAAAATACCGGCTAAGAAACATTCTATGTCTGAGGAGGGTCTGAGTCTGAGATTATAAGCATTTTAGATGACCCATTAATTGGGTATAATGTTAGAACTGTAACTGAACCAGGTTCGTTTTGCCCGACGCCCAACAAGCCAAAATGCTGAAATGCCAAAATTTTGCAGCAGAAAGGGGTTATTCTCAAGGCAGCCAAGCAAGGAGACAGGAGAACAAATCTCAAATCTGCCTCCCCAAGGCGAGGGGCTGGGGTATTAGCAGGATAACGAATAAAGAAGCAGAGTGGTCCAAGGTGTGGGGCGAGTGAGAGGAAAAGTGATTGGGAAAAGGTGTGGTAATTGTCATTCTGCACAGGTGTGACTAGGCTACAGGCACCTTCTGAAGATGGAGTTTCAGCAAACTCCACCCTCTGACGTCAAAAGGTCACCTAGTGGACACTCACGCATGCCCAGTTGAAGGGTCGGTGGTCCTATCCGGTCTTAACCAGCTCAGCTCGTCTAGACACAGCCGCCTCCAGGGTCCTGGAAAATAACTCTGGCTGGCATTATTGTTTAGGCCACATGCAGCTTGGAGGACAAGTCATCTCAAAACGACCTTAATTAGTGAAGGCAGGTGGCATGGATTTAACCCATGGTTTCAGAGCCCCAACTGGTAGAGGTTATTCTGGAATCACTGATGAGAGAACATGTCTTCTCTACCTTTCTCCTGGGTAAGTTCGCCCTTGCCTTGTTAGGCTTGACTAATACACATTTTCTGCTTCATTTATCCTCTTCTCAATCCCGAATCCACCCATTGGGTTCTCTGGTCCTTGTCCTTGTGTCTCTCATGGGTTCTGCTTGAAAAATTGTTTCTCTTCACCTGCCCCGCAATCTGAAGCAGCATAAATGCTATTTTGGATTTAGTGTCTCTTTTCTTTCAAACTGCTTTGCCATTCATTCTTTGAGAAGGTAGTTCTCCTAAACCCAACAGGCTTTACCATATTTTGGTGTTCCACTTAATTTGATGTGAACAACATTTATTGAAACCCCTCGGTATAAGGTGCTACATGGAGGGTCTGGGAACTCCAAGGATGAACAGGATGGTTACTTGGCCGTGAAGCAGCTCAGATGTGAGTGGTTAAGGTAACCGAGAAGTAAATAATTGTCTTCAAGGTAGTAATACGGAATGGAGGTAGGGTCAGGGCTCTGAGGAAAGAGGGTGAATGATCAGTTAAGTAGGAAGGAAACTTAACTGAGTGTTAAAGAACCAGTTGGAGTTTGTCAAGGCAGCGAAGGCGGCCGTGGACTAGAGTGGAAAGAGTGTGGGCCTTGTAGTCAGATAACCGACTGAGAATCTGCCACTTACTTGCCGAGCCAAGTGTTTCACCTCTCAGAAACTCAACGTTCAAGAATGATAGTATCTACCTTGCAGGGCAGGTGGCTGTATATACCTGTTAGGGTACCACCGACTAAATACACATCTGCACTTTTTGCCCAAAGTTCTTTAGATTTGGGAAGGGAAGAATTTCACCTCTGGATACTGCCCGCCTCTCATTTTTTTCCTTCAGTGTGCCTGGAAGAAAGGTCACGTCTTGGGGTGAGGTCTACAGTGAGGCAGGGGCTGGGGCAAGGAGGAAAGCAGAAGTTCCTGTACTTGAGGTGTGTGTGTGTGTGTGTGTGTGTGTGTGTGTGTGTGTGTGTGTGTGTGTGTGTGTGTGTGTGTGTGTGTGTGTGTGTGTGTGTGTGTGTGTGTGTAGGGGGTTGTTTCTGACCTTTTGTTTCTTTCTGCTCTGGTTTTCTCACAAAGAAAAGGGATAAATTTGGGAGGAAAAGTAGAAAGACCTTTCTCCTTTGCTTGTAATCCTTCCACCAGCCTATTGTTTCTATGCTTAAACTTCCTGGCAAACATTAAGTACTCAATAAAGTTATGATGAGCCGATGTTAAAAAAAAGAAAAGCTGGGGAAAAAGGCAGACGGAATAGAAGGAATCTAGTTTGAAGAGTTCCTTAGAGCTTTGGCATTTTTTTTTTTTTTTGAGGATAAGGGTCATATATTCTATTCCTCACCTCCTCCCTCTCCCCACGATTGGTGAATGGTTTTCATGTAAAGAGACATATCATATGAAAATCAAAAGCATCTTAACTTGGTTTCCTTTTGGACACAGAAAGAGTCATATAAAAGAGTTAACTCTGACTGATTAAAAACATAACAACAGGGAACCCAAACGTGCTTATGATAAATTTCTATGCAGTACTGTGATACGTCACTGGGGGAGTGAAATAATAAAATGTATGGAAATGAGAGAAAGGGGAAAATGGAAGAGAGAAAGATGGGGAGAGAAAGAGAGGCAGAGAAAGAGAGGCAGAAGAAGTAGGGAGAGAGAAAAATAAACTGGAACAATGAACAGAGAATGGGAGAAAGAAGGAAAAAGAAAGGGAGGGATGGTAAGAAGAGAGAGAAAGGATCATGAGAGAAAAAGGAGAGCTTAGTATGTGCTATTTAGGACACATTTTTTCATACTGAGGGGTTCATTTCTGCAGTGGGTTTCAGAGTGTTTTCACCTCATCATATTTCCTCAAAATTCTCATAAGCCACTGTTTATAGCTGTTTAAATGCCGCTTACCTTTGGATTTTCAAGGTCTTGACTTGTAATGAGATAGATAATCACAGTAGCCCATCCCAGAAAAATAATGTTTCTCTTGGCATATTATCTCTGGCACATATCTGGGCCCTGAGAAAGGATTTCCATGTTCCTACATTGAGAAGTTGGAAGGTTTATCGAGGGTGTCTCCTCTCAAGGGCAGGATTTGATTTTTTCCCCCTAAGATACCGTTATATCTCTTAATTAGGTAAGCATCATTTTCTCTAACTTAGTTGCACTTCTAAAAAGATAAATCTTGTTTAGTGTTCTGTTTCCTACTGGAAAAAACTGTTCTTAAGTCACAGGAAGACAGCACGGCCACCAGCTTCGAACACTATAAATGAGAGCCAGGGGCGGGGGCCTTGGCAGGGAAGGTATTCATGCGAAGTTATCAGCTTTCATTTTCAAAAAATATTATTCTGTTAAATTAGTGAATAAACTAAAGTTGAATTGAGAAGGGAAAATAATACTGAGAAAGTAACAGTCTGAACTTCCTGTTTTATGGCGGTTTCATGAATTTTTAGGAAACGTCTTGCAATGAGAGGAACTGTGACTTTACTGCAGCTTTGAAATGTAGGCTGAAAACAGGAAGATTTTTTTCTGTTTGTTCTTCTGCTTGTTTCCATTTCCATGAATAGCTGTCTGCTTTGGGGACTGTCTCCCGCTACAGCTTGCTGTGCTGTTTTAGTTTGGCTTTTGAATATCGATAACCAAAGATGTTTACTGTCCTTTAGTGAAAAAAAAAAAAAAATCTTGTGTTTATTTCTTAGGTGGGGAGGGGAGGGCAGCCAACATACAGTTTTGGAGTCTGTATTTAAAAAAAAGTCACCCTTCCTATTTAGCACTGTCCTTCATAATACAAATTGCAAATAAGGCAGCGTGCCAGTGCAGAAAAGTAATTTCAATTAAAATTCCCAGGGCTTTTCAGGGGTGACACAGGAGTCAGTCTTAACACATTGTCCTTGAGTCTAGGCACAGCTTACCTGGAAAGCTTTAAAGAGGGACAGGTAATTTAAATGTCACCTCCCTTGTCCCTCCTGCCTCCCCCCACCCCACCTTCCAAGCCATAAACAAAGCAATGACTGCCCTTTCCACAGAAAAGGAGGTTCAGTGATCACTTGTCTGGAAAAGCTGGTGATGGACTATTAAATAATGGTTTGTGAAATCACTGCATAGTTCAGTGTTTATGTGTTTCTGCAAAAGTATTTCTGTTCACGCAGTTCTGGATAAAAACAGATCATTTGACAAGGCCCCAGGGTAAACAATGTCCTGATAGATCTTCCCTTCTGTCTTCTGGTCCAGACCTTTGCATTTTCTGTTATTCTGAAAAGGAGGCAGGGGATATGTGGACACACGATGGGAAGAGCAGCTAGTGGGCTGCTCTGGGGTGTTGGATTATCTGGTACTAAAGGTTGGAATGGCCTGTCCTAAGGGACCCTTTGCCCCCTCCCTAAAGGATCTCCCCCAGCACCTTGTCACAGTGTTTAAAAATCACATGACCATGCTCTCCTGTAAGTTAAGGCTGCTGGTAAAATCAGGATTTGCTTTGGAGGAGTTAAGCTGATGTCTCTCCTTACCATTTTAGATCACATAATACTTACATTTATTACGTGTTTATTTATGAGCTAGGCACTGTGCCAGAGACTTTGTCCTTATTATTTACCTTCACAAGAGTGCTACAAAACTGATACTGTTATGATCTTCAGGCTATGATGAGGAGGCTAAGGCACTTGGGGTTAAGTTATTTACCAAGTCTCAGAGTTCACAAGCAGAAGAGCTAGGTTTGAACTTCGATTCTTTGATCCCTGAGCTCGTGTGTTCTTCCTACATGGTATCAACAGAGAATGGGGTCCAGAAAAAAGAGGGTACAGGACAATTAAACTTTGATGTGGTGAGTTGGGGAAGGTGTCCAACAGATGAGGGAGTATGCATGAAGCGAAGACTAAGTAGAGAGAAGGTGGCGTGCTCCTGATCACCACTGGCGGCTTGGAAGGGAAGGGCTAGTGGAAATGATCATGCAAAAAGGAAGGAGTGAAGGAGGCAGAACATTAATTTCACAGATTTGCTTGTGGCCGACCTGATGGAATCATCTTCTCAGATGTCTCCTTATCCTGAAATTGCAGGACTTATGCCCTTCTTCCATGCTTGTCATTACATGGTTTCCATGTAATTCTGGAGCCATGAAGTCTTGTGATCCTCACAGACATTTTAATTCCCTTTTGCAGCTGAGGAACCTGAGAGGCAGGGGATTGGTGACCAAGCCAAGGTTAGAACTCACGGTTGTTTGCTCTGAGCCCGGGGCTCTCTCCGGCACACCCTGGGAAGCCTCCCAGTTGTCGCCCCGGATTGCCCTGCAGGCCACTCCTCTTTCCTCTCATACAGAGCCCTTTCATTTTGATTTGCTCTTGTTTTAGCCTTTCATTTCTACTAGATGATACAAATTATACTCACTACTCCAATCTTCTTCTGATATTTGGGTTCTGTTAATTCATTGTTATGTGGAGAATGCTTTCAGTAAAACACAACAAGCTGCAGAAAATATAATTCTCCCTTAATGTATATTTACTAAGTGTATTTATTATTCATCAGGATGTGCATTTTAAAATGTGAGTCTAGATTCCCTCACTTTTAATCCCAAACAAATGTTAAAAGATTTATTTTTATAATAATCCTGGGATGAGAGCTAAGTAAGCCTCCCTAAACACGGCTTGCCAAGTGGTGGATGTTAGCTCTATATCCACACCAGAGGCTCGATCTACGGTTGCTTGTTGTTTCTTACCGTTTCTAGTGGTGAGGCACAGAAGCGTATGAGCACACCAGGGCCCGTCAATAGCTGCAATTTGTTGGCACTGACTCTAGGGAAGGAGTACTGCAAGGGAAAATGTTAAAGTCCCATTTCTTTGCAAGATATAGATAGATATTGTGGGAGAAATAGAGTCCGATGGATGAAGAAAAGGAAATATGTGGGCCAAGAGACAAGAAAATGCACAGAAGTAAATTCCAAAGACCTCAAGGTGCTATCAATTTGCAAATGTTTGAATAGTATATGAAGAATGAAACATGAATGCATTAAGCATCTCAAAATGAATAATTTCTACTTTCCTATCCCGCAAGAAGGGAAGACTCTAGGGTGCAGGTGCCAGTGTAAGGTTCATACAGTGGAGGATTCTTACGAATCGTTGAAGATCAGCTTACATGATGATGCGACAGTGTGTGATTGCCAGCCCTCTCTAGGCAGTCAGAGATCTGTTTGAATAGCGTGCTTCAGCTGACTTTAGTAAGGGCCTTCCCTCATTAGTGGTCTTTGTTACAATTCTAAATGACATGTATTTTACACATTCCCCAAGTTCCCAGAATGTAGAAGTTTTCTGGTTATCAATTTGAGAATCTTTTCTTATTTGTAAGGACTCGTGAAGAGCTTCATTTCTGCCCAAATAATGTTTTTGTTTTTGTTTCTTTTTGGAGTAGATTTGTAACACCCATAATACATTAATAATAATCAATGTTGAAACATGAGTTAAAAATAGTTCAATTAAAAAAAAGTTCAATTTAAGATATCATTCAACACAAATTTGGAATACTTTCTTCTTTGAGTTTGAGCATCACTACATCTAAAACACCAGTATAGCCAGTTTTTTCAGCTAGAGTTATAAACACAGTAAGAATGGAAGTTAATAAAAGAGTGATACTACAGTTTTATCCAAAAATTGTTGTTTTCCTATACTGGATGGAGTGATTGAAACTAAAGCAGAGACTGATCCCTATGTTTTTTTTTTTTGTGGTACCCGGGCCTCTCACTGTTGTGGCCTCTCCCGTTGCGGAGCACAGGCTCCGGACGCACAGGCTCAGTGGCCATGGCTCACGGGCCCAGCCGCTCCACGGCATGTGGGATCCTCCCGGACCGGGGCACGAACCCGCGTCCCCTGCATCGGCAGGCAGACTCTCAACCACTGCGCCACCAGGGAAGCCCCTCTATGGTTTTGAATATACTCTCATATGAGTAGAGGCAAAGATGAAGGACAAGAAATTCTATTGTCCAACAGACAGATGAAGAGTCCTATAAGCTCCATTTTGTGATGATAAATTCTTCACGTAAAGTTTCAATGGAAAGAAATAATTTAGGGGAAATACTTGCATTGCATTAAAACTTTATGGTGTGCAGTAAAGGGAGGAAAATTGAACATGGTTTCTACTGCATTTCAAATTTAATCCCACCTTGTGTATAGTAGTATACCAATTGGATAATAATTGAGGTTGAAGAGTCAGATTTCTCCAAAGAATCACTTTTATTCATGTAATATAACAATTTGAAAAAAAAGTAAAACAGTTTTTAAAGAAATCATGACAAATAGCCACTTAATAAAAGTAAAAGAAAAATATGACAGCTAATCAAATCAACTATTTGTACGGTGGTTACTCTTTGACCTTTGTCCAAAGCCTCTCTGTTCAATGCCACCATTCCTCCTTCTCTGGAAGATTTCCTATTGACCAAGACCTTCCAAATTATTTCATCTGACTGAGAACAAAACCATCCTCTTTACTGTGAGATACTAAGTGACATGACCTCTAAATTCTTGCTATAGCCTTAGCATTTGATAAATAAATAGAAATAATTGGGTATATTTTGCTGATCTTGACACCTGTAATAAATGTCACTGGTGTCATACAAAACAAATTATAAATTATTTTGAAAAGAATTGTTTCAACTACAGAGCAGGCAGTGAAGGAGATAAATGGGAAGGATTTGCAAGATGGCATTTCTATAATGACATCATAAGAGCCAAAAGGATTTCAGTAGCAATTCTACACATGCCAAGAGGAGGAAAAAACAAAGTTGCAGGCCTAGTATTTCTATGATTTTTCAAAACCTTATTTTCTTTACTTAAAAAAAAAATCCTTTCTTAGGTGACTGCAGAAAATAAAAGGCGTGGTGGTACAGAGAGTTCAAATCAGGATAAGAATTAGTTTTACTTGTGTGGACTTATGTTACCTGTCTATTTAGTTTCATGAAACCCAGTGCTGACCAAAACAACAGTCAGGCACAAGATTACTTGGATTTTACAAGCCTTTGTTTCAAAATAGTGCAGATGTGAAAATAACAAAGGTTTAGCATGCCATGCTACACCAAACAGGTTTTACATTTTTAGTAAAATATCCAAATGAGCATTGTATCACTGAAATGTTGTCAGAGGTTATGTTTAGTTCATGAGACAAGCCCAAAACAATGTTTTTCTCTCATACAAATTCCCAAGGTGAGAAAAAATTTAAAAAGCAAATTAAGTGGAGAGAAGTAAATGAGACATTATTTCTCCCAAGTTGTTTTATTGCTTGCCAGGAAAATCTCTTCAGGAGATGGACTGAAAAGGAAAAGACTTTTGTAGTGAGCATCTGAGCCACAGCAGATTTGTGGGTATTATTGGCTTTTTCAGACATCAAAAGCAAACTGTGTGAAAGATGATGGAGGTGCTCAAACAAGAATGGGGAATGAAAATGAGCAAATAGAAGATCATGCTCAATAAAAACACAAAATGATAATCAGAATAAATGAGACTATCAGCGCACAAGTAGAAGAATATCAACTAGGAACATCTGTTCAGGTGAGGCTGAAATTAAGAGAATAATCAGGCTTTGGTTGTGTGCATTTGGAAAAAGTCTATGAAAGACATGATGAGTAGAATCTCATTCTTCGCCCATGTGGAATGATCATATACTATCTTTGTACTTTCATTAAAGTTGGGTTTTGTGACTGTGGATGTTATACCTTCCAAGAAACATAGGTTTGCACAAGAAATGCAATTGGATGTGCATTGCAGATTACAAAAATTTTAATGGTGCAATGAAAAATTCTCTGAGAAATACGCAAAGATATAGTAGTTATGGAAAACATTTATAAGTGAGCCTCCAAATGAATGAAATCACAATAGTATCAGGCCACAAAAAAATTTGGAGAAATAACATACATACAGCATACAGAATATTAGAGTTAAATATATTGATTTCTGGTTCTGGAAAAGATAGGATGCCTGTACTCTTCCCTATTCCTCCTGGTAAATACTGTTAAAACTCTGGAAATTTCATATGAAACAAATGTAAGAAAATTCTGAAAGATGGGCAGAAGAAGGCACCCCAGTTAGGAACTCTGGGGCCTGAGGAACAGCATGGTGAGGAGTTTCATGGGTTTTATATTTGCCAAAAATATCCCAGACTGGTGCTGGAGAAGCCAGGAACCTAGAAATGCCAACATTACAAACCAAAAATGTCCCCATAAAAGTCTGCTCTCTCTAGCAAAAGTCCCAGAAGGGTCTACCTAGTAAGACAGAAAACTTTTAGAAAATAGCCCCCCTACTCTAGCCAAACATCATGGGAAAAAATGGTGGTCTTCCTCCCACCCTTGCCAGCAAAGGCTGACTGGGGAGCCAGGACCTCCACTCCTACGTGGAGGTAATGAGTCACCTCTCTCACTCCTCACTAGGGTTGTGCCAGAGAGGCTGAGAGGGGATATGGGGTTTGCTCCTTCCCCCAGAGGTCATGAGCCACTGTCCCTGAACTGAGGTGTTAGTGGATGCCGTGTGTGGAGCACTGATAAAGCACCTTGTCTTTTCCCAGCTGAGATGATATCAGAGGAGGCCTAGTAGGGAGACTGAATTTCCATTCACACCTGGAAGAAGTGAGGCAGCTCTCCCTCTCCCGGCTGGTGCTGTGTCAGAGCTGAAACAGAAGACTTAAACTAGATCCCAATTTCTCAGAGCAGAATACCCACAATGTCCAGAATTCAATAAAAAATCATGCATCATACCAAGAGTCGTGAAAATCTCAGCTTGAATGAGAAAATACAATGAACAGAAGACAGCTCCAAAATGGCATAAATATTGGAATTATCTGACAAGAGTTTTTAAAGCAGCCCATCGTAAAAATGTCTCAGTAAGCAATTATGAACACACTTGAAACAAATGCAAAGTATCAACAAAGAAACATTGGGTGGGTCAAAAAAGTGCCTTCATTTTTTTTAAGTAAAAATAAAAGACACATTTTTCATTTTCACCAAGAACTTTATTGAGCAACATAGTCACCCTTTCGTTCCACTACCTTCTACCATTTTTCAGGCTACTTCATAATTCCATCTCCCCAAAACTTTTTATCTTTTTGAGCAAAGAACTGTTCCAGATGCCTTTTACAGTCTTCCAGGGAATTGAAATTTTTTCCATTAAGGGAATTTTGTAAAGACCTAAATAAATGGAAATCTGAAGATGCAACGTCTGATGAATACGTCGGATGAATCAGAACTTCCCAGCCAAGCTGTAACAGTTTTTGCCTGGTCATCAAATAAACATGTGGTCTTACGTTATCCTGACGGAAGATTATGTGTTTTCTGTTGACTAATTCTGGACACTTTTTGTAGCGTGCGGCTTTCAGTTGTTCTAACCGGGAGCCATACTTGTTGGAATTAATCGTTTAGTTTTCTGGAAGGAGCTCATAATAGAGGACTCCCTTCCAATCCCCATGTACACAACATCACCTTTGGATGAAGACCGGCTTTTGGTGTGGTTGGTGGTGGTCCATTTCGCTTGCTCCATGATCTCTTCCATTCCACATTGTTGTACAGTATCTACTTTTCATCGTCCATCACAATTTATGTTAAAAACGGAATGGTTTTTATTACGTTTAAGTAGAGAATCACATTCAGAAATATAGTCAAGAAGGTTTTTTTCGTTTAACTTATGTGGAACCCAAACATCAAAGTGATTGACATAACTAAGCTGGTGCAAATGATTTTCAGTGTTTGATTTGGATATGTTGAGTATGTCGGCTATCTCCCACGTGGTATAACGTTGATTCTTCTCAATTAATGTCTCGAATTGATCGCTGTCAACTTCAACTGGTCTACCCAACCATGGAGCATCATCCAGCGTGAAATCTCCAGCACGAAACTTTGCACACCACTTTGGACACGTTTGGTCAGTCACAGCATCTTCTCCATAAGTCACACCACCTTCTCTATACATTGCACAAATCTTTTTTTGCATTTCAGTTCTGTTTTTACCTTTCTTGAAATAATAAAGCCTAATGTTGCTTTTTTCTTCCATCTTTAATACTAAAATGGCTACACAAAAATTCACCACTTTTGATAAGTCTTTTTAAAAAATGCATGATGATATGACAGCTGTCACATACAATGTAACAAAATTGTTTGGAATGAAGTTAAAGACAGCTAAGTGCTACTAGGGCCATCTTATGGAAAAAAATGAACAAACCTTTTGGCCTACCCAATAGAATATATGAAGAAGAACCAAATGGAAATGTTAGAATGGAAAAATACAGTAACCAAAACTAAAAACGTATTGGATAGGCTCAACGGTGTATTAACACAGAACAGAGGAAAGAATATGAACTTGAAAATAGAGTAATAGCAATTACCCAATCTGAGAAACAGAGAGAAAATAGATTAAGAAATAATGAATAGAGCCTCAGGGACCTATGGAACTATAACAAAAGATCTGACAATCATATAAACCAAGTCCCAGAAAGAGTGGAGGAAAAGTGTGGATCTGAAAAAGGTATTTTCAAAGAAATAGTGGCTAGAAATTTCTCAAGTTAGGCAAAAGACAAACCTACAGATTTAAGAAGCTGAGCTAATCTCAAACAGTGTTAAGTCTAAAGACATCCATGCCAAGACACATCATTTGAGGCAGCCTCAATAAGAAGGTTGCTTTTGTGCTCATAAGATTGCAGGAACACTTGCAGAATATCCTTCGGAGGCTTCATAAACTGGAAATACGAGCTACTTCATAGGCAGGTTTCTAAATTGTCTTATCTTTTTTACCCCCAGTCGTTAATGCTGTAAAATGGTGCACAATCTACGTTGATCACATTTACACAAATCAATGTATTTTAATGACTTTTAAAATGAAAAAGACCTACATTTACAATAAGTAAGAAATTTACTTATTTTTTAATTTAAAAAGACCTGTTCTTGTTGAAGAACAAAAACAAAAAAATAAATAAATCATATTAAATTATTATATAGTATTGTTATGTGCAAGGCATTGTGATTGCTGTCACCTGAATGTTCAGTTTGTCATTTTAGGGACATATGTAATCTCTCCAGGTCAAACGTAAATATTGGTGGTGTTTTGTGCTAGAAGCCTCATGTTGTGGGGAAGAAGGAACGGGTAGAAAGAACAGTGTTGAGAGAGAGATCGCAATTTCAAATTTTGCCCAGCTGTCGTGACTAAAAACTCCTACTGCTGAATATGATCGCTGCAGGAAATTCTATGTGAAAAAATAACTAGTACACAAGTCTCTGAAAAAAATCACCACTAAACTGTTCCGTAGTAGATATACAATAAATATTTGGTGAATGAACATATAAAGGAAAGAATAAATAGCACACTTAGACCTAAGGATTTAATTTTCTTTTTGACAACAGTTGTGAAAAACAGACTTGCCTAGTGCTAAGAGTACTTATAATCTTGTGTATTATGTTTAAGGCTATGTGTGTGTTTTAAGAAAGATTTTTCTATCCCAAAGTCATAGATACCTTCTTCTATATTTTCCTTTAGTTGAGTATTTTGATTGCATACGTGCTCAGTTTCAGAATAAATCTTAACTGGCAACCTTTGAAAACCTCATATAGACTTTTCAGAGTCTCATGCAGGGGCTGCATATTTGAGTGACCACATCCTCTTTGACCAAGGTGGTTTGCTCAAGCCAGCATGGTGAATAATAATTGCAATGATGTTAACTTACATTGCAGAGTGCAGTGTTTTCTAAGGCCTGTTCTGAAGAACGCTAGCTGTCTGGGATATTAATACATGTTACTCGTAACAGTATGTGCAATGACAAGATTAAAAATTTAAGCCCATATATTAATATAAAAATCCTCACTTTAATAGAGAAGTTTTAAACACTCTGACATGCCCATATTTCAGAATCTCTGAGATACCTTTAAAAAACAGATTTAAAAATAAACGAATGTATATAACGAAACAGAAACAGACTCACAGATGTAGAGAACAAACTAGTGGTTTCCTGTGGGGAGAGGGAAGGGGAGAGGGGTGAGATAGGGGTATGGGATTAAGAGACACAAACTATTGTGTATGAAATAGATAAGCAACAAGAACAGATTGTACAGCACAGAGAATTATAGCCATTATTTTGTAATAATTGTAAATGGAATATAATCTATAAAAATATTGAATCACTGTGTTGTATATCTGAAGCTGATATAATACTGTAAATAAACTATACTTCAATTAATAAAAACAGATTTATTTTCTTCACCCAAAAGTGTATCCTCACCTCAAGACTACCAGGTTGCTGGGTATGTGGGGTGAGAGGATGAGACTGTATGTTGATTCTGATAATGTCCTCCAGATGTTGCTACCCCTCTCCACCAACCTCCTTACCAATCTTGAGAATCACAGGTTTAGTGTGTTAACGTGCCAGTGATTCTCCAATGTAAAAATAAGTTTCATGAGCTCCTGTGAGCCCAGAATCCTATTTTCATGGAACTGAGGCCAGTAGATTGTAAATATTTGGGAGACTCTAAATCTGGATCTCCTTCAGTAGTCAAAAGCTCACATTGAGCTAGGCTATCAGCACAAAATTTGTTATGGAAGAATCAACAGCATTAAAGAAATTGGACACTCACCTCTTCAAGATTTTCATAGAGTTATAACTCCATGTGTTCTATGGAGAAAAATGATATAAAAGATATAAAGGTTTAGTTTAAGTAATATGAAACTCTAGGTCAAAATGAACTCTATAAAAATTTATAGTTCTTTTTTCAATAATTTAAATTTGTTTTTGAAAGTTCATATTTATATAAAAAAGGAGAGGAACACTAAAGCTGGCATAATACTGTCAGCTGTTAGCCATATGGAAAAATTTAAATTGTCATAAAAGCTGGCCAGTTATAAAATGTTTTAGATAGATTTTTTTAAATGACATTTTAAGCATTTGAGCAATATGCTCAAAAATACATTCATGAACTGCATTAGCAATTGCTTTGGCTGTAATTTCACATGGTCCTTCCATATATAATTAATTGTTCTTTGAACTGACCTGTGTAACAGGCAATGAAATACATTTTTGATGGGAAAATTTTAAAAGGGAAAATTTTACAAGAATACATTTCTTAATCTTCATCTGCAGATACCTGTGTGTACTATTAACTGGATGTAGTTCATATTAGCTATCATTTATAAAGCAGTTACTCTGTGCAGTAAGCCCTGCAATGTAGATGATATTATATACAAGCACTGCAATGTAGATGGTATTATATACATAAAGGGACAGGATAAGAACATTTTGCCTAAGCCTAATTTTAAACCTGGATTTGTCTGGTTTCAAACTATTTTTTTTGTATTTTGCTTTTAAATTATTATCATTAAAATCATCTGACCTCAAAAAATAATATCTTTTCATAGTAGAAAATATTGAGAAAAAATAGTGATAACAAAATATTAAAAATACATATCACCTGTAGTCCCACCATCAAGAAATAACCACCTTGAATATTTTGAAGTATTTTCCATTCTTTTTTAAAGAATATGCATATTAAACTTTTTTTAAAAAGGGATCATGCTATTTTGTGACTTTTTAAGTTAACAGTATTTCTAGAACATTTTTTCATGTTATTGAATACTCTGACAATTTTTAATAGCTGCATATTATTCCATTCTATGGGTATTCCCCCCATTACTTTTGTTTTTTTATTTTATTTAATTTACTTTTGTGACTTTTTATTGAAGTATGGTTGATTTACAATAGTATATTAATATCAGGTGTATAGCATAGTGATTCAGTATCTTTATAGATTATACTCCATTAAAAGTTATTACAAAATAACGGTTATAATTCCCTGTGCTGTACAATATATCCTTGTTGCTTACCTATTTTATATATAGTAGTTTGTATCTCTTAATCTTATACCCCTATCTTGCCCCTTCTCCCTTCCTCTCTACACTGGCAACCACTAGTTTGTTCTCTATATCTGTGAGTCTGTTTTTGTTTTTCTATATACATTTACTTTTTTATTTTTTAGATTCCACATATAAGCGATATCATACAGTACTTGTCTTCTCTATCTGACTTACTTCACTAAGTATAATATTCTCTAGGTCCATCGACATTGCTGCAAATGGCAGAATTTTATTATATTTTATGGCTGAGTAATATTCCATTGTATATATATAACACATTTACTTCATTTGTCTACTGATGGACACTTGGGTTGCTTCCATATCTTGGCTATTATAACTAGTGTTGCTATGAACATTGGAGTGCATGTATCTTTTCAAATTAGTGTTTTCATTTTTCTGAATATATACCCAGGAGTGGAATTGCTGGGTTATATGGCCATTCTTATTTTAGTTTTTTGAGAAACTTCCATACTGTTTTTCCATAGTGGCTGCACCAGTTTACATTCTCACCAGCAGTGCATAAGGGTTCCCTTCTCTCCACATCTCACCAACATTTTTTATTTGTAGACTCTTTGATGATAGCCATTCTGACAGGTGTGAGGTGATATCTCATCTTAATTTGCATTTCTCTAATAATTAGTGATGTTGAGCATCTTTCTATGTGCTTTTTAGCCATCTGTATGTCTTTTTTGGGAAAATGTCTACTTAGGTCTTCTGCCCATTTTTTGATTTTTTTTTTTTGATATTGAGTTATATGAGCTGCTTATGTATTTTGGATATTAACCCCTTGTTGGTCATATCATTTGCAAGTATTTTCTCCCATTCAATAGCTTGTCTTTTCGTTTTGTCAATGGTTTCCTTTTCTGTGCAAAAGCTTTTTATGTTTAATTAGGTCCCATTTGTTTATTTTGCCTATTTATTTTTCTTTAGGAGACAGATACAAAAAAAAATTGCTATGATTTCTGTCAGAGTGTTCTGCCTATATTCTCTTCCAGGAGTTTTATGCCTTCAGGTCTTACATTTAAGTCTTTAATCAATTTTGAGTGTATTTTTGTATATGGTGTGAGAAAATGCTCTAATCTCATTGTTTTACATGTAGCTGTACAGTTTTCCCAGTAGCACTTCTTTTAGAGATTGTCTTTTCCCCATTGTATATTCTTGCCTCATTTTTCATAGATTAATTGATCAGGTGCATGGGTTTATTTCTGGGCTCTCTATTCTGTTCCATTGATCTGTCTGTCTGTTTTTGTGCCAGTACCGTACTGTTTTGATTCCTGTAGCTTTGTAGTATAGTCTGAAGTCAGGGAGGGTGATAGCTCTAACTTTGGTCTTTTTTCTTAAGATTGCTTTGGCAATTCGGGTTTTTTGTAGTTCCATGTGAATTTTAGGATTATTTGTCCTCATTCTATGAAGAATGTCATGGGTGTTTTGATAGGGATTGCATTAAATCTGTACATTGCCTTACTACTCTGTTACTTTTAGATGTATAAATCATTTCAACTTCTTCTTATTATAAATAACCCTATTATCTTTGTCAATAAACATTTGTGCCCATCTCTGATCATTGTCTTCAGATAAATTTGTAAAATACAGTTTTTGGATATAAAGCTTATAATGTATATTGTAAACTGCTATCCAAAAATGTATCAGTTTACATTTGCTTCAGTGGTAGATGATAGTAAAAACGTAGACAACTGAAAGAGGAGCTAACAAGGGGTATTAAACCTTTTTTTAACTCACAGTCATTCTATGTTGTCTCTCTATGCATTCAATTTCAGGTGTTTACATGAAGCATCTTAGATACAGTTATTAATCATTCATCAATTTCATTAATTTATTAATTCACTAGCAAGTTATTTATTTAGTGCATTTTAATGACCCCATGATATATGCCAGACCCCATTTTAGGTGCTGGGGATAGAGTGGTGAATGAGACAAATGTTCTGCCTTATGGGGAGTACATTCTAGCAGGATTTGCTGATTTTGATGAAGAATCATCACTTGTAATATAAAACAGTGAATATTTTATATTTTGACATAATCCTTGCCACACAAAATACTGGTTTTGCTTTAGTCAGTGTCTTGATAAATAGAGTCATAGCCAACATCAAAGATATATAAATACATAAAACTAGTATGATAATTAGATTATGCTTTGAGCTTAATATTATTATGAAATGACAGCTCATATTAGAAACAGGTTTCATATATGTTTAGTGGCTTCATAACATGAGGCTCAGTGTTACAAGTTGTCTGGTTCATTAAGTATGCAAGTTCAGTTAAAAATGTATGGAATTAAAAGGAAACTTTAGGCTCTGGCAAAAAAAACAACTTTTGAGAATGAAAAGGAAATAAACACAAAATATTCTAGGGAAAAAGAAAGCATTCATGAACTTTATGATCCCCTAGTGCTACCCATCAGAATACCTGTAAGTGGGTCAAACCATTTATTATAAATAGCACCCTGGCATGAGAAGAAATCAGGGCATAAGAATGCCATGGTGTTAGGCTAATGTTGTCTGGCTTAAAGAAATATTTCAAATTCTGCTTTTTAAATATCTTTGTGACTAAAATCACAAAGCCAAAAGGGACAGCAATAGGGTAAATATGTTCCATTTTTTCCTAGTAAGGAAAAAGGAAATTATCACAGACAGACAGACCTCTCTTGTAATTTGTTTTCTTGTCATTTTCAAGAAATTTGCTCTTTTTTTTTAGGAATGGGAATTAGTTTATTTTAGACAAAGATATCTAACTTTAAGAAAATGCCCTGATGTATCTGCTACCTTAAAATGTAAAACATGTTTAGCACTGTTTTCCTACTTTCCTCTACATGTTTGATAAATGCTAGATGGTAAAGTGTTGTATTAACTTGGGACTGTGTTTTCTATCCCAATGATTTGGCTTCACTCACCAAACATACTGTACACCAGATTTTACAAACCACAGGAAAACTGGCACAAATTTTGAGTATTTTGCTTTATAAAATGAGACACTGTATTTACTAAAGTTTAAAAAATGTTTTTTTGATATTGTTTCAATAACTCTCTGGCCTTGAAACAAATGCAAATATAATGTTTAAGCTTGAAGCATTTGCTATAAGGAAAATTTGATGTGCCTTTCAAATAATAAGGGAGAATACGGACATAGAATTCAATTAAAGCCCAGTTATGTCTTTAAAATTTCCAATGCAAAAACTGTAGTGGTCTTGTTTGAATTTAGAAAACATTCTTGAAGTGTTTGGTTTATACACAGCAGTCATGGAAAGATAAGATAAAATTCTGGTGTTACATTTATGTTTTGAAGACATATCTAAGCTACAGTGGCATGAGAAATGTAGTAGAGGTACATGTTGCTGAAAATCATTGTAGCATTACAATTAAACACTTAAAACCAAGGCAGTTAGTATAATTTATATATACATAAACTAAATTATATCTGTACTAGAGACTTCTTGGATAGAAACACTTTTACCCAGTATTTTAATCACGTATGCTATCATCTCTGCTCCATTCGATGCATGCAGCACACAAATTTGGTGGTACGTGTTTCACTTAATGGATGTAATATGTGTAATGTGCTATTAATGTCTATTAGAAATACATATAATAGTGAGAAGGCACTTTAATCAGAAATAGTTGCTATTTCTTGAAATCAGAAAGATCAACATAACAGTGAGGTAGGTTTATTCTAGTTTTTAAAATGACAGTGCTCTTTTCTCTGAATCGAAATAGTAACACACTCATATTCTTATTTTGCATACAGCTGCATGACAAATTTCCAAAGCTCTAATTTGAAGTAAGTAAAAGAAAAGGATGCAACCTCTTGTAACTATGCATGCCCTGATATCTAGAGAAAACACACATAACAGATTTTTAAAGAATTAATTTGATTACCTTTCAGGTCAAGGGGCAAGGGAATAAAAATAAGAGAAGAATAGGTGAGCAAGAGTGAGGGAGAGAGAGAGAAAGCAAAGGGATGCTGATTCATTTGTGTGTGTGTGTGTGTGTGCGTGTGTATGTGTGTGTGTAACAGCTTTATTGAGATATAATTCACATATCATAAAATTCACCCTTTTAAAGTGTGCAATGTAATGACTTTTAGTCTATTCATAGACTTGTGTGACCATTACATTATCCAGTTTTAGACCATTTTTGTCTCATACCCATTAGCAGCATTAGCAGTCCCTCCCCATTCCCTCCTCCTCCCAGATTCTGGCAACCATTAATCTATTTTCTGTCTCTATTAATTTTAATATATTTTCAGGGCAATATCCAATTTTATTTCACTTCAGAGCAATTGGGTCTAAATTGTTTATGGATCGTATTTAGTGATTGCATTGATTCTGTATGTATTTTAGAAATTTAGTTTTGAGAAGAATCCCAACTTTCTGATATTTTGGAACTAAAATAATTTCAAATAAGTGTATAAAATTGTTAATAATTATGTTGAAAAGGGTTAACTGTATTATTTCTTTGTTTAACTAAATAAGATAATGTTCAGTTCAAATAGTTGATTTGTTATTTTTACCCCTATTCTCAGCTGAATCTAGGAAATAACATTATTAAGGAGCAAAAAAAAAGCCCACATTCTCAAATTTTCCATAGTGTAGATTAAAACGTTAATGGAAATTTGTAGCTGTTTGTGATTTTGTCAGTCAATCACAAATTATCATCCCTGCCCTCCCTCCAAGACCCCCAAACCCCATCCTTGTAATCATGCTAAAGTTATGGGGGAAAACATGATTAGGCTGTCAAGCATTTTACTATCTCGGTAAATCTGACCTTACTTTAATTCTTTAAGCATATTTTCATAAGAATTAAACAATTTTTTATAAATTCTATTACTCTGAATCTCCTCAGCATTTATTTCTATTTATACCTGTGACCAACTCAGAGAGAAAGAAGTTGCTTCTCTATTTCTCAGTTGTCTGTATTTTTAGAAACTGCATTTATATTTTTAAAACTTTTTGTTGTAAAATAAAATGCAAGTACAAGAAATCACACCAAAACATAAAGCTAGTAAGTTATTATAAGGTGGAAACCATTGTAATCACCATCTGGGACAAGAAATAGAACTTTTCAGCTACCCCAGTGCCTCATCACAGTCTCTCCCTCCTTCCAAAAGTAACCATTATTCTGACTGCTGTAGTTGTCACTTCTTTGAACTTCTTCCTAGTTTCATCACTTCCCTAAGACACTCTAGTTGAGTCTTACATATTAAAAACTATGAAACTCTTTTAATCTACAATTAACATTTTATAATTTGTCATTCTTTTATTTACAGCATATATATCTGCAAACCTGGCATTTGACTTGGAAAGTTTTCCACAGTCTGGATTTTCCTGACTGTATACTCAAGAAGTTCTACATGTTCCCCTTTCTTCTATATTTCCTGAAAATTGGCAGCTGGATCCAGAGGCAGCATGTGATTTAGGTTTGTTCCTTTGGCAACATTATAGGTAGTATTATGTTTTTTCATCAGGAGGCACATGATATCTAGTTTTTGCTCTTTTTATAGTTGTTTTTTTACTGCCATTGATTATCAATACCTGGAACCATTAATTTCTTGGGGGTTGTAAAGTGGTGGTGTTCCAACTTTACCAAGTTGTTTTCATTTACCAGTTGTAATAATTTTATAAGGAGATACTTCCTCTAACCTATTATTATCGATAATCTATTAATACAGATCACATAGGAAGACAGGATTAATTCTTGGTATTGTCCTTTTATTTTGTTCAATTTTCAAGATACTGAATTGATTCCTTGTCGTTCTCAGATGATCAAATTTTTTTTATTCATAAATATTATAAACTCATGGATTTAAGCATAATTTATAGATTTTAATCCATTGCAACCTTATCCTTATTAAAGCTCAAATTTTCCTATCTTTGGACCATTATATTCTCCTTTCAAGTTGTCTTCTAAGTTTTATATATATATATATGTATATATTTGTATCTATTGATATATATCTATTTCTCTCTATATATCTCACCCTTGTAGTCTTTGATAACTTTCTTGCTGTCTGGTATATCAAGATGTTCTAGGCCAGCCTTGTACGTTTACTATTCCTGACCTGAAATTAGCCATTCATCCAAACAGTCATGGTTCCTCTTATAGGGAAATGGTATGTTGTGGATAGAGTCTGGGCTTTAGTGGTGTTCACTGATTCTGGGCTGATCATTGTTTCTAGACCTTTTAAGTAGACAGGTGTAGGAAATTGTGTGTGTGTGTGTGTGTGTGTGTGTGTCCTTAAAGTTTAAATACCACTTGAATTTATATCGATACTTCCAATTTGAATTTAGAAGTAAAAGATTTTTACTTACACTCTTTTTCTTACATTTGTATTCTGCCCTGAGAATCTGGTTCTGAAGAACATAGGGAATTATAGGATTAGAATATTCCATAAGTACTAAAATATGCCTAATGTTGATTGTTCTAAGTTGATATCCTCAGATACAAGAATGCTCTTTCAATATGTAGTTTCAAATCTTTTTTTTAATTTTAGAAAAGCTTTTTGAGTTATAGTTTTTAATATTTGTTCTATTTCTTTGTTTTGGTTTTCTTCTTCAGGGACTTAAATGTATACCGTATCTTTGACTATCCTTAATATTTCTCACTCACTCTTGCATCCTTTTAATATTTATAAATTAAAGTGTTTCTCTTTTTAAAATGATTTTTTTAAAAAAATCTAAGGCCTCATGTATATCATTTAATCACAAAAAACTCAGCTTTTGGTCTGGATTGGGCATTACTTGGATGGGAATATTTTGCCATGTACACAGTTCACTAATTTGACAAATATTTACAGAGAACCCTAAATTCCAGGCAATAAGCTAAACCAGTTATGAGCAGGAAAGACTGGAAATACATTCTTTCTAAGGATGGAGACAGACATTGACCAAATAATTAGTGTAATTACAATTTTGACAAGTTCAGCCAAACTTGTCCCATGAAAATTTATAATAAAGGGATGGATTAGTTTTATATTGCTGCTGTAACAAACTACCAGAAACCTCATGGCTAAAAGAACACAGATTTTTTTACCTATGATTCTGGAAGTCAGAAGTCTAAAATGGGTCTCACTGGGCTATTATCAAGATGTTTAGATGTTCTATGGGAGAATCTGTTTCCTTGATCATTCCAGTTTCTAGAGGCCACCTGCATTCTTTGGCTTGTGGATCCCGTTCTCCACCTTCACAGCTAGCAGTGGTGGGATGAGTCCTTTTCCCATTTACTCTGATCACCTCTTCTGATCCTTCTTCTATATTAAGGATGCTGTGATTACAATGGACCCATCTGAATAATCCAGGATACTTTCCCTATTTTAAGGTCAGCTGATTAGCAACATTAATATCATCTGCAATCTCAATTCTCCCTTTACCATGTAATGTAACAAATTCCCAGTATCAGCAATTTCTAGGGATTAGGACATCATTGAGGGGCCGTTATTCTGCCTACCACATGGTCTTAATCTATCTAGAGAAAGAGTGTCAGAGAAGGCTTTTGTTTGTATATGGATTGACATTTACATTGAAGCCTGAAGAATAGATAAGCCAGGTAAAAAGAAGAGAAAACAGGGATATAGGTGAGGGTGCAGGACAGCATATTCAAGGCTGTTGCAATAATTCAGATGGTCAATAAGCCTGGCTTAGACAAAAATGGTGGTAGTAGAATTGGAGAGAAATAGATGGATTCAAGATAGTAATAGTCCATTTTCAAGTACTGAAATGAGACCTCATTATGTTCAGTTGTGTTTTTGTCTTGATGTTGTCACAACATTCAATATTCTGACCTTATTTCCTAAGAATACCTATAAAGTGTTCTTCTTTTATAGACTCTGAAAGCTGACCCTAGAAGAATCAAATAGGAGCTTCTCCAGAAGATTTATTGAAGACACTTCTAGATGTAGGTAAGGATACAAATTTAAAAAAATAAAATTTTTCTTGAGGTATCTGTGGGAGCACAGCTTAACTTCTGATGCTAAAGGACTTAGGAAGGTTTGGCTCTGTGAGTTGAATGGTACACCTCTCCATCTAGTAGTTTTGGTTTTCTTTGGTCAATCTGTGATGATCTCTATATGAAACATCTTTAAAGGGCCCAATTATCAGCTTTTTGGCCAGCTGGTACATCTGGAGTCTTAAATTGTTTAAAAATGAACACTGGGGACTTATAGAATGGAACAGGCTTCTAATCCATAGGTATTTTGATTGGGTCTTTCTTAGTATGTTAATTTCTATGTATTTTATTATATTCGAGGCACTGGTTGTATCATCATTGACTTTCCCCCACGTCTCGGCTTGTGTGAAACATTGGTCAGGCCTGTTGCACTTAGTGTTTATTTGTATGAAGGAAAGAGATATACAAGATAACTTCTGTTGGAAACAAAGTAAGGCAAAGGGAATGGGCAGCCTGGGGAGGATTGCTCACAATTATTCCTTAGGAGAAAGGAGTAGATCAATTTCCTGGAGAGAATCTGTCTCTGAAGGCAGAGGTAGTGCTCTTTGGGGGGTCCATATGATAGAGTAATGGAGGGGTAAATCCTGTTCATTTCTATGAAAGCCTCGAGAGGCTTCAGTGTAGTGAAGAACACAGACTTACTTTAACACTTTGGCACTTGTAGTTTTGGGTACTCTGGAGACAGCATCCTAGGCAGGGGACCTTTGTTTTCAAGGATGGCACTGATAGCAATGCCAGTGAAAAACTGCCCTCAAGTGAGTTTCTGAGCAATAGAAATCTAGAAGCAGGGTCTGGGGTGGGGGGAATAGACATACAGTAAGTCTGAGACGTTGTATTTCTGAGAACATGTGATAAAACCCCCAGCACTCCATGAAATAGCTTGAGGGAACTGATTGGAGGCTGAGTTCCAGCATTATGCAAAGGTGACTGAAATTTGGGTTGTTACTCTTTGGGTAACCTCGTGTGATCAGCATTTTGGAGAGGACTGGGGAGACTTTGAATTACAATTGCTATGTGCTGTCTCTTCTCATTCAGAGCAAAGGATCTAATATTCTACTGAATGAGTCATGGCTGGAGACAGATTTGGAGAATAATTTGCACTATTTGTTTGATGGCTAACACAGCTAAGATCACTCACATGTTTGAGGAGTTCTTAAATTCAGAGGTTGTTGGTATAGCCACAGCTTGAGACCTCAGTTATTTTGGAAAGCAGAAGGGGAGCAATTCTGATCCTCTAAGGAATCTAGATGAAACATGTTATCAAAATAATAGTGCCCTACTCAGGTTACATTTCAAAGCTGAACTAGCCATGCCACATTAAGCTAAGATCTGTAGTCTAGAAGATAATAGGAGCTTTCTATATATTATTCTTTTAATTTACGCGTAAGTGCAGAGTAGGTGTTCTCATTTTCTAAAATGACTGTACTATTTATTTTAAGAATAATAACATTATTTATTTATTTATTTACAATTACAAGTAATTTTTTTCCTGTGATGAGAAATTTTAAAATCTGTTCTCTTAGCAACTTTCAAATATGTAATTCAGTATTATTAACTATTGCTGTCATGCTGTACATTACATCCCCATGACTTTTTATTTTATAGCTAGAAGTTTGTACCTTGTGACTTTCTTCACCTATTTTGCTCATCCCTAACCCCTGCCTCTGGCAACCACCAATGTGTTCTTTGTATATATAACCATTTTTAAAAATTCCAAATGTAAGTGAGATTATACGGCATTTGTCTTTCTCTATCTGACTTATTCCACTTAGCATAATGCCCTCAAGGTCCATCCAGATGACAAGATTTCATTATTTTTTATGGCTGGATAGTATTTCATTGTATGTATATACACACCACAACTTCTGTGCCCATTCTTCCATCAATGAACACTTATGTTGTTTCCATACCTTGGCTATTGTAAATAATGCTGCAATGAACATCATGGAGGTGCATGTATCTTTTCAAATCAATGTTTTTGTTTTCTTTGGATAAATACCTGGAATCGGAGTTGCTGTATCATATGGTAGTTCTATTTTTAAGTTTCTGAGGAACTTTCACACTGTTTTCCATAGTGGGTGTACCAATTTACATTCCCACCAACAGCGTACAAGGGTTCCCTTTTCTCCACATCCTTGCCAACTCTTGTCTTTTTGATAATAGCCATTCTAACAGGTGTGAAGTGATATCTCATTGTGGTTTTGATTTGAAGTTCCCTGATGATTAGGGATGTTGAGCATGTTTTCATGTGTCTGTTTGCCATCTGTGTGTATTTCTTAGAAAAATGTCTATTCAGATCCTCTGATCATTTTTTAATTGTTTTTTTTTTTGTTATTGAATTCTATGAATTCTTTATATATTTTGGATATAGCCCCTTATTGTGTATATTTTCTCCCATTCAGTAGGTTGACTTTTCATTTTGTTGATAATTTCCTTTGCTGTGCAGAAGTTTTTCAGTTTGAGGTAATCCCACTGGCTTTTTTTTTTTTTTTTTTTTGCTTTTGGAATCGGATTCAAAAAAATCATTGCAAAGACTGATGTCAAGGAATTTACCACGTATGGTTTCTTCTTGGAGTTTTATGGTTTTAGTTCAGGTCTGAGATTCAAGTCTTTAATCCATTTTGAGTTAATTTTTGTGTATGGTGTAAGATAATAGTCTATGTTCCTTTTTTTGCATATGCTTATTCAGTTTCCCCACACCATTTATTAAAGAGACTGTCTTTTCCTCATTGAATATTCTTGACTCCTTTGTCATAAATTAATTGACCATATATGTGTAGTTTATTTCTGGGCTTTCTGTTCTGTTCCACTGATCTCTGTGTCTGTTTTTATGCCAGTTCTATACTGTTTTGATTGCTATTATTATCTCATTTCTAGATGTGGAAACTTAAGCTCAGAAATATCCAAAAGCTTGCTATAAGGTACATAACTATTAAGACAGAATTCAATCAGGTCTGATTCCTTCCATGAGTCCTGCTGCTGGTCTTTAAGGTAGACCAGTAATGACAGAACAATGAAGAAAGGGAACTGCTAGCAAGATTATCTAAAATTAAACAGCATTCCTTCCATGTTTGGCAATATGAAGTTTATTTTCTCTTAATTTCAGTTATGTTCAATCAAGTTTTCACATTTATCAAGTTTCACAATCTACCCTCCCATGTCTGTTTCTGGTATTATACGGTATTATGCATGCATTGTAAGAATTCTATTGAAAAAAAAATAGAACTTAAAAATCCCTCTCCCCCTCTTGTCTTTGTCAGAGTTATTACTTCCATTGGTGGAGCCAATGTCTTCATTTCATATTGAAATGAACATTTTTAGTCCAATCATTGCTAATGGTTTGGAAGCAGTGGTTTCTTTGACCTTTGAATGCATCTATAAGACTACATACTTTTTAATAGAACAGCTACTGAAATTTTGGGCTTCATTTGTTACAGCAGCTAACATTATACTAATTTATATGCCTCCCCGTTAATAATGCATTTGATTTTGGTTCTTTTGGCTACAAAAAATGGATGCCTAATTAGTTTGCCTGAAGAGAAAGAAGACTTTTTCTTGTGTGGATTGAAATCATAAAGGAAAGCTCAGTGGTCTCTCTTGTGACATCTCTAATCCAAATGAGCAACTGTACTGTTCTTGTTTGACCAACAGTTCTCCTCACTTTGTACTGTATGCCTTTTCTGTTCTCTCATATCTTCAGCTTCTAAATAGCTTTCGTCTGCTATGGATCTTACCCAATCTGGTGAATATTTTCACATGCAACTTCATTTCTAACTAACTAATCATGTTTGTTTTTCCAGTTTTGTCCAAAATGAAATTTCATTTGCCTAGTTTATTTTTTTCAGTGGGTCCATATTGGCCATTGGTCCTTGGCTAGCCTATGGGCTTTTTTTTTTTTTAACACTTTGTTGATGCCCTTTGCTAAACTAAAATGAGTATAGCAGGGCTCATAAACATTTTAGGAGGAGCTAACAACAGGGATTATGGTGGCTCTACTATGTACTGCAAATAAATACCAATTTACAACTATAAAAACTTATTGATTGGTTCAAGATGGCAGAGTACAGATACCATATGACCCAGCAATCCCATTACTGGGCATATACCCAGAGAAAACCATAATTCAAAAAGACACATGCACCCCAATGTTCATTGCAGCACTATTTACAATAGCCCAGCATATACATGGGTCTTGTTTTTGTATTCATTCAGCAAGCGTGTGTCTTTTGGTTGGAGCATTTAATCCATTCACGTTTAAGGTAATTATCAATATTTATGTTCCTATTACCATCTTCTTAATTGTTTTGCATTTGTTTTTGTAGGTCCTTTTTTTCTCTTGTGTTTCCCACTTAGAGAAGTTCCTTTAGCATTTGTTGTAGAGCTGGTTTTGTGGTGCTGAATTCTCTTAGCTTTTGCTTGTCTGTAAAGCTTTTGATTTCTCTGTTGAATCTGAATGAGATCCTTGCCAGGTAGAGTAATCTTGGTTGTAGGTAATTCCCTTTCAGACTTAGGGACATATACAAACTGAAAGTGAGGGGATGGAAAAACATATTCTATACAAATGGAAATCAAAAGAAAGCTGATGAACACAGATGCAAAAATCTTCAACAAAATACTCATATCAGATAAAATAGACTTTAAAATAAAGAATGTTACAAGAAACAAGGAAGGCCACTACATAATGATCAAGGAATCAATCCAAGAAAAAGATATAACAATTAAAAATATATATGCACCCAACATAGGAGCACCTCAATACATAAGGCAACTGCTAAGAGCTATAAAAGAGGAAATCGACAGTAACACAATAATAATGGGGGACTTTAACACCTCACTTACACCAACGGACAGATCATACAAACAGAAAATTAATAAGGAAACAGAAGCTTTAAATGACACAATAGACCAGATAGATTTAATTGGTATTTATAGGACATTCCATCCCAAAACAGCAGATTACACTTTCTTCTCAAGTGGAACATTCTCCAGGATAGATCACATCTTGGGTCACAAATCAAGCCTCGGTAAATTTAAGAAAATTGAAATCATATCAAGCATCTTTCCTGACCACAACACTATGAGATTAGAAATCAATTACAGGGAAAAAAACGTAAAAAACACAAACAGATGGAGGCTAAACAATACGTTACTAAATAACCAAGAGATCACTGAAGAAATCAAAGAGGAAATAAAAAAATACCTAGAGACAAATGACAGTGAAAACACAATGATCCAAAACCTATGGAACACAGCAAAAGCAGTTCTAAGAGGGAAGTTTATAGCAATACAAGCCTACCTCAAAAAACAAGAAAAATCTCAAAAGAATCTAACCTTATACCTAAGGAACTAGAGAAAGAAGAACAAACAAAACCCAAAGTTAGTAGAAGGAAATAAATCATAAAGATCAGAGCAGAAATAAATGAAATAGAAACAAAGAAAACAATAGCAAACATCAATAAAACTAAAAGCTGGTTCTTTGAGAAGATAAACAAAATTGATAAACCAGTAGCCAGACTCATCAAGAAAAAGAGGGAGAGGACTCAAATCAATAAAATTAAAAATGAAAAAGGAGAAGTTACAACAGACACCACCGAAATACAAAGCATCCTAAGAGACTACTACAAGCAACTCTATGCCAATAAAATGGACAACCTGGAAGAAATGGAAAAATTCTTAGAAAGGTATAACCTTCCAAGACTGAACTAGGAAGACATAGAAAATATAAGCAGACCAATCTCAAGCACTGAAATTGAAACTGTGATTAAAAATCTTCCAACAACCAAAAGTCCAAGACCTGATGCCTTCACAGGTGAATTCTATCAAGCATTTAGAGAAGAGCTAACCGCCCATCCTTCTCAAACTCTTCCAAAAAATTGCAGAGGAAGGAACACTCCCAAACTCATTCTATGAGGCCACCATCACCCTGATACCAAAACCAGACAAAGATACTACAATAAAAGAAAATTACAGACCAGTATCACTGATGAATATAGATGCAAAAATCCTCAACAAAATACTAGCAATCAGAATCCAACAACATATTAAAAGAATCATGCAGCATGATCAAGTGGGATTTATTCCAGGGATGCAAGGAATCTTCAATATATGCAAATCAATCAGTGTGATACACCATATTAACAAATTGAAGAATAAAAACCATATAAGGATCTCAATAGATGCAGAAAAAACTTTTGCCAAATTCAACACCTAGTTGTGATAAAAATCTCTTCAGAAAGTGGGCATAGAGGGAACCTACCTCAGCATAATAAAGCCCATATATGACAAACCCACAGCAAACATCATTCTCAATGGTAAAAAACTGAAACCATTTCCTCTAAGATCAGGAACAGGACAAGGATGTCCACTCTCACCACTATTATTCAAAATAGTTTTGTAAGTCCTAGCCATGGTAATCAGAGAAGAAAAAGAAACAAAAGGAATTCAAATTGGAAAAGAAGAGGTAAAACTGTTACTGTTTGCAGATGACATGATGCTATACAGAGAGAATCCTAAAAATGCCACCAGAAAACTACTAGAGCTAATAAATTAATTTGGTAAAGTTGCAGGATACAAAATTAATGCACAGAAATCTCTTGCATTCCTAGACACTAAGGATGAAAAATCTGAAAGAGAATTTAAGGAAACACTCCCATTTACCATTGCAACAAAAAGAATAAAATACCTAGGAATAAACATACTTAGGGAGACAAAGGACCTGTATGCAGAAAACTATAAGACACTGATGAAAGAAATTAAAGATGATACAAACAGATGGAGAGATACACAATGTCCTTGGATTGGAAGAATCAATATTGTGAAAATGACTATACTACCAAAGCAATCTACAGATTCAGAGCAATCCCTATCAAATTACCAATGGCATTTTTTACAGGACTAGAACAAAGAATCTTAAAATTTGTACAGGGACACAAAAGATCTCAAATAGCCAAAGTAGTCTTGAGGGAAAAAAACAGAGCCGGAGGAATCAGACTTCCTGACTTCAGATAATACTACAAAACTGCAGTAATCAAGAAAATATGGTACTGGCACAAAAACAGAAATATAGATCAATGGAACAGGATAGAAAGTCCAGAGATAAAACCACGCACCTATGGTCAACTAATCTATGACAAAGGAGCCAAGGATATACAATGGAGAAAAGATAGTCTCTTCAATAAGTGGTGCTGGGAAAACTGGGCAGCTACATGTGAAAGAATGAACTTAGAACACTCCTGAACACCATACACAAAAATAAACTCAAGGTGAATTAGAGACCTAAATGTAAGACTGGACACTATAAAACTCTTAGAGGAAAACATAGGAAGAACACTCTTTGACATAAATCATAGCAAGGTCTTTTTTGATCCACCTCCTAGAGTAATGGAAATAAAAACAAAAATAAACAAATGGGACCTAATGGAACTTAAAAGCTTTTGCACAGCAAAGGACACCATAAACAAGATGAAAAGACAACCCTCAGAATGGGAGAAAATATTTGCAACCGAATCAACAGACAAAGGATTAATCCCCAAATATATAAACAGCTCATGCAGCTCAATATTAAAAAAACAAACAACCCAATCCAAAAATGGGCAGAAGACCTAAGTAGACATTTCTCCAAAGAAGACATACAGATGGCCATGAAACACATGCAAAGCTGCTCAACATCACTAATTATTAGAGAAATGCAAATCAAAACTACAGTGAGGTATCACCTCACACCAGTTAGAATGGGCATCATCAGAAAATCTACAAACACCAAATGCTGGAGAGGGTGTGGAGAAAAGGGAACCCTCTTGCACTGTTGGTGGGAATGTAAATTGATACAGCCATTATGAAGAACAGTATGGAGGTTCCTTAAAAAGTAAAAATAGAATTATCATATGACCCAGCAATCCCATTACTGGGCATATACCCAGAGAAAACCATAAGCCAAAAAGACACATGCACCCCAATGTTCATTACAGCACTATTTACAATAGCCAGGACATGGAAGCAACCTAAATGCCCATTGACAGACGAATGGATAAATAAGATGTGGTACATTTATACAATGGAATATTACTCAGCCATAAAAAGGAACAAAATTGGGTCATTTGTAGAGATGTGGATGGATCTAGAGACTGTCATACAGAGTGAAGTAGATCAGAAAGGGAAAAACAAATATTGTACATTAACGCATATATGTTGAACCTAGAAAAATAGTACAGATGAACCGGTTTGCAGGGTAGAAATTGAGACACAGATGTAGAACAAATGTATAGACACCAAGGGGGGAAAGCGGCGGGGGGGTGGGGGTGGGGGTGTGATGAATTGGGAGATTGGGATTGACATGTATACTCTGATGTGTATAAAATGGATAACTAATAAGAACCTGCTGTGTAAAAAACTAAAATTCAAAAATACCCACTTAGTATGCTTTATGTTTAAATGTTTTAAAGTGGCCATATGGATGCTTTGCAATATTTCTAGTAGATGATATTTGGAACTGCTGAAAACAGACTCTTTCATGACCCAAATAGTATATACTTTCAATGGAGGTGGCTGTTGGTGACCAGAAAGAGACAATCTGGAAGTATCAAGTTGGGTCAAGTGTGGAATTGCTAAGTTTGATGTTTAATACGTGGTTTACAATTAAATGAACTTTGGTTTTAACAGTGTCCATCAATGGATTAAGTTGACAAATATTTACCAAGTTATCTTCTATATCCCTGTAAAGTGGTTAGAGTTAGGTGCAGAATGGATTAACAACAAAGTCACATGATGAGGGTTATTTAAATCATTCAATCAACTAATATTTATTAAGCAACACTATGTTCCAGTTAGGAGTTGGGTTGCAGTGATAAATTATAGATAGCCCTTGTCTTGTAATTTATTAGTGGGCAGGAGTGAAGAGATAGACACATATTCTGGACATCTATAATGGTACAGTATTATACCTGAAATAATTAGAGAGAAGTAGTGGTGTTCAGGAGATGTAACAAGAGATATCTAAGACCAGGTGGGTCAAGAATAGCTTTTCAGAGCATTTTAGGCCCGAGTTGAGTGTTGAAGTGTGAATAGTATAACCAGATGAATGTGGAGTTGGAGAAGAACATGAATTAGCATGAGTATTTCTGTGTGTGTACTTTGTGTTATTGAGCTCAAGCCTGATGACTATATTTTTACCTTACTAGTCAACAATTAAAGAAAGGAAGAGTATTATAGTGTCTGTTAAGGATGTCTATTAAAACCCCAATTTAAGCATAAGGTCTGCTATTATAAGTATTTTCCTTATCTGTAGTGGCAAATACCATATTTTATATCCAGATGTGACTATAAGTGACAAATGTAACTGCAGTATGTTGAGTCTGAAAAAATTTCGTATGCACTTAGAAAAACACCTGAAGTTTCCTAGATCTTTCACATTTATTTATTTATATTTTTTACTTTCAGTGTTCACTTTCTTTTCACGACTATTCTACTGATTTTTAAAAATGGTTATGTAGCTTTAATAAAGTTTCCCAAGTACTCTTGAGTTTCAAATGGAAGAATTCATTTTATTTTTCTGGGCTGCTGGTCTTTAACCTCTTATCACAGAATCAGAAATGTACCTGTTACATACTGGTACATTAGTTATCAATCCTTTGGGCAGTATATTTTAATATCGGTATTACAGTGAAGATGATATAAATCTTGTGTACAGTATTATTAGCTTAGGCAGCTACTGACTTAAAAAGGCCAGTTTAACAAGTCACCACTGTGTTATGTTTAATTAGGTACAGTTTATATAATGAGGTGTTCAGTTCTAATGGAAAGACATGCTGTGAGCAGCACATCTGCAGGAATAACTATTACAATCAGCATTGCAGAGACCCATGGAACTGCAAATTAGACTTACTTATCTAGAAATAAATTACATCCCAATGCCTTCATAAAGCTCATTAATTAATTCCACTGGCATAAAGGTCTTTTTCTTAATTTCATGTTCCATTAGCATAATAAACACAATTTGAGTTACAACAGTATGATCAGTTTAATGGATGCTATTTATTTTAGTTTTTTATTTAAAGTCCCGGTAACGTAGAATTAACATCAATATGCTGCTTGGTCCTTTATTAAAAATTCCCATAGGATAACCAACACAGATGTTCAATACAGCATCATATATTTGCTGCATTTTACGACTCTACTAATTGGCCATATGGAAAGGTGTTGCTTGGGTGTAATTTTTTAAAAAAATCTGCTAAATTATATGGATTGTAATGATTACAATTAGTTTATATGTAAAGTTGGATAGGTTAATACATATTGCCTATTGCAAGCAAAATAAAAGTAAACAAACTTTTGGTGCCATGTTTATAGTAAATACAAGTTCATTTAAAAGAAATTCTGACAATATTTTAAATTCTTGTTAAAATGATAAAGAATAACTGTTTACATTCTGAAATTATACAACATGGTCTCCATTTGTGAAGTGTGCATTTTTAGATACTTGTAATTTGTTTTTTAACTGATTCTGTGCACTTTGTTAGTATGTATGACATTGACATATTTATAATGTTTGTACCATGAAATTCTGGGTTAATTGTACCAGTTAATGTCTATTACATAATTATCATATGTGCTTCTTGAGTGATCTTATATATAGTCTTACTAATGTTCCATATTATACCTTGTTACTGAAATAAAGTGCATTGCAAAACACACATAAGTTTTCCTCTTGAGTCACAATATCTTTCCTCTGCCATATTTTCTTTTTTTTCTTGATGTGCCTTCTCTGCTACAAAATATAATCTGTTTTCTTTATTATAATTTTACTTTTCTATTATTGCCTATTTTCAACACTTAATTAATCTTGTATTTATGTATAAGCTACTATGGCTGTGTAAAAAGTTATTCCAAAACTTAGTTGCTCAAACAGTAACAATCACTTATTATAGCTCTTGTTTTCTGTGGGTTTAAAATTTGGTCGGGGCTCAGCTGGGTAGTTCTCACTTGGGATCTTCTGTGAAATTGCAGTCAGATGTTGGCTAGGGCTGTAGCCATCTGAAAGCTTGACTGAATCCAGGGGATCCACTGTCAAGGTGGCTCACTCACTGGTGCTGACAGTTGGCCACAAGCCTTAGTTGTCTGCATCTGGGACTCTCCACAGTGCTGCTTGTGTGTCCTCATAAGATGCGACTGGCTTGATCCAGAGTGAGAGATTCAAGAGGCTAAGGCAGAAACCAAAATACATTTTATGGCTTAGGCTTGGAAGTCAAATTCCATCACTTCTGTCATATTCTATTGATCATCTAGGCCAACTTTAATTAGATGTGAGAGAGTAATACACAGGACATAAACCCTAGGAGGCAAGGATCTTGGAGGCTGACTATCACAGTGCTCTGTCCAGTCCCTCATAATTCACATTCCTCCCAAGTGTAAAATATACCTCTCCCTCTCAAGGCTCCAGAAGTTCTCATCTATTACAGCATTGGCTCAAGCTCTAGGTTCAAGATCTTGTCATCTAACTCAGGTCTACCTGTGAATAAGCTTCGCCAACTAACACGCTTTGAGTATAGTTCTTGATTTAAAGGCCTTTGAACTGAAGCAATATATTATCGGATTCCCCATCCAACCAACATGCAATGGTGTTCAGGCAAGAATGACCACTGTAGACTCTCCTATTCCAAACTGGGAAAAATGAGAGGCACACAAGAGTCACTGCTCCAAAGTATTCTGGAGCCCAGGCAGGTACATGTTGCCAGTCCTTTGATTAAGGCTCAGTTCTACTGCCTGGGAATGATTCCCTTTGGCCTCTTGTGCTCTGGGTTCCACCTCTTGAATTATCCTTTTCAATTAAAAAAAAAAGGTCTCCAGATGACTGAATCTCTAGCAAACAACTGACTGAAATCACATGAGAGACCCCAAATGAAAACTTCCTAGCTGAGGCTTTTCTGAAATTCATGATCCACAGAAATCACAAGAGATAATAAATGATTATTGTGGTGCTAAGCCACTGTGTTTTGGGAAAATTTGTCATACAACCATAATAGCCAATACAGATTTTGGTACCAGAAGTGGGGTGTTGTTGAAACAGAAAACAATGTATGTGGCAGTTGATTTGGGACTGGGTGGTGAGCGTAAGTTAGAAAGGTCTTGAAGAGACTGTTAGTGGAAGCCCTTGAGGAGGTTTTTCCTCAGGGCTTAAAGAGATTGAGAAACACGTTACATAGTAAGCTGGAGAAAGGGGCATTGTTGTTACATATTTATGGAAAATTCAGCACCATCATTTGTGGTTACATTAAAAGTGGAAAATGTACTTAATATATTGGATGATCTAGCTAAGGATATTTCCAGGCAGAGTGTTGAAATTGCCACCTCGTCATTTCTTTTGTTTAGAATAAAATGCAAGAGGAGCAAGATAAGTTCAAAAAAGTTTCATTAAGTACTAAGGAGCTGAGTTTAAAAAACATTGTTTCTCAAGCCCAGGCTCTCCAGACAGCAAACAATGCTGAAAATCAGAAAAGGCGTCTGAGTAAATATCAAATCCAGGCACTGTTAGGGAGACGTAGTCTGAGTATGAAGGTGGAATCCTTTGTGGAAAAACTCAGAAAGATTTAAGGTAGTGCATCTAACAGAAAAAAGTCCCTGTACAGCTTTTAAGAACATTTTTCACAAAATTTTCATTTTTACAACAGAGCTTCTAAGAATCTTTAGGATGTTTTTCTATAGCAGCATTATAGGAAACTTAAACAAGGACTTATTGAAACAAGTTTTGTAGGTGTGGCTTTTATCTAATGAGTAAACCTTAATAAGATTTGTAGAAGATCCACAAAATTTTTAAGAGAATTATACTGATGGAACCACTGCCAGCTTGGTCTAAAAAGGACAGGGGGAATTCAAAACAAAAAAGGCCTTTGGACTCCCTAACTACTGCAGAGTGAGAAAATTTTGTTGCAGAGATCATTGAGGGTCATCTTGAGAGTGATTTTTGTGAGTATATATATTATCATGTTTACAATATTTGTGCTGTGACATTCCATATTCACTGTACCTGCTAATGTCTAAGGTATAGTTATCAGCTGAACTTAGTTTTGATCTCAAATGCAATGTCTTATTAAAGTTCCATATTACATCTTGCTGACAAATAAAATGACAGTGCAGAACATACTTATACCTTTTTACTGCCTTGAAATCCACTAGTCATAAAAGGTTTCCTTCTGTTTTCTTTCTTTTTCTCACTGCACCCTCCTCTGCTATGAAATGCAGATTTCCAATGTTATATTTGAACTTCTTCTTAATACCATTTAAATAACCTATATTCATTATTTAATTGATCTTGTATTTTTCAATCCATCCCCCAATCACAAGAGTCACTCACTATTACCCCTTCCCCCATAATATGTGCTCCTATGTTACATTATTTTATGGCTTAGAGGTCTCTAATCTATCACAGAATCACATGTGTACCTACGATGCACTGTTAAATTTATAACTAACCACCAAGTCTGTAAGCCTTGCCACTGAAGATCTTTTGCAAAATAAAGTGGCCATTTGAGTTTTCATTAAAAATTGAGTCAAATATTCTTACCCTACTTTCTCCTTGCCTTGATCATGTGTCCCTGAATGTGTGCACATGACATATGGCAGAACTGTTAAGAGTTTTTACTGTAGTCTATCTGATTCCTCTTCTTTTCCTTTGGTCTCCTGTACTCTGCAATTGCATGTGGTGGAATTTAAAAAATTATTTATTATGGGATGTGAAGATGGATAAAAATGAAGTCATTGGATCATTTTCACTAACATGTCACTTTACTGGGATAATTGCATTATTGGAATTCTCTTTGACACTTATTGAATATCTTTTAGGTTCCAGATAATGTGCTAAGTATTTTGTGTGTTATCTCATTTAATTCTTGCAACAACTTAATGTATTATTAACTTTATGTGTGAAGAAACTGAGTTTTGGAAATCCTAAAGGACTATCCTAGGATCATATAACTAAAAAGTAGGAGAGTTGGGATTTGAATCTTGGCCTCCTTTTAAGTTCTATGTATTTTCTAGTATGTTATAAGGACTGACATTCAGTCTTTATTTTAATGAAGTCTTTATTTTCCTAAGGTTTAATGAACAACTAACTGTATATTATACAAAATATGTTCTTTGTCACAATGGAGTTACTTTCTTCCTAATATCGTTAGGGGTAAAACAGTCTATAGCCAGATCTCAATTGCCTGGAGAAACTTAATCTTACATGTCATCAAATGGTACACTTTACTTTGCAGTTTAAACCATTTTCTCCACCAAACCTTTTATCAGAGTAGTTAAGAGATAGCAAGAATCAATGGATTTGAATTTCACCTCCTTTGATTTTTCCTAATAAGGCTCTGGTGAATATGTTAATGCCCAGGAAAGTGTGAAGGAAGAGAAGAAAAATGAAGTACAATGGAGGGTCTTCATGGAGGTAGTAAGTTGGATAAACTTCTGTTTTCTTGTCATCAAAAGTATCCTCATGTTCCTTTTACGATGTTTAGTGTTTCAGAAAGTTAAAAAAAAAAAAATGGGAACGTCGCTTATACTTTAGAAACAAAGGTTATTAAAGAACATTTAATCCAGTATTCTGATTTATTCATTCTTGAATCAAACATTCTATTTTTATATTATTTTGAATATCTGTGAAGCTTAATTTTTTCTAAGAAACAATTCACAATTTCTTATGCTTTTAGTCATTCAAAATGTTTTAAACTGAATTTGCCAAAACAAAATAATGATTTCTAAGTGGGTTCTGAAGTTGGCAAAACATGTTCATTTTGGCTTAGTTTAGACTTGATACAATAGCTTTTTAACTAGAAACTGCTTAGATGAGCAGGAAAAGTACCAGATTTAGCTTTCAATGCACTATTCTATAGATTCTGCTTTGAAGGTTGCTTGTTTTTCACAGTGTTATATGTACCCCAAAATGTGATTGCTTTTAAATTTTATAGGCATTGAAGTGAGAATATGCTTGAGTGGAGTTCAAGCGGTGTTTATAAGTTGGCAGAAACTCAGAATATGACAAGAATCACAATTTTCAAATGTCTAAACATTGTAGCTTTCTATATACAAATGTCTGAATTTTTTTTTTGTTGTTGTTTTGCATTGACTGGCAAAGTCAACATTACTATCCAACTTGTATTGTTTTCACTGTATGGTAACTAATGAAATACTTCCCTGCACCACAGAACTACAATGCTGTAAAAGCTGGAAACAAAGTCACAATATGTATAATCACAGGGTCAGAATGAAATAAGGCAACTCCATTATTTACTGTAAATAAACACCATTTAAAACTTTAAAACTCAGTATGTCTTCTGGTTAGCTAATGTCAAAGAATCACATTGACTTTAGTCAACTCCTCAGGCTGCTGGACTCGATTATATAATTGAAGTCTTAGTATGGATTCTACTCATTGCTGGTTGGATGACTTTGGATAATTTATGTAAAGTCTTTGAGCTTTATTATCCTTATTTGCAAATTGTGGATAATATTACCAGCCTCATAGAATGGCAAAAATTGATATGAGATGATGTATGTAAAGGGTTTATCGCTAAGACAGGAATGTGGTAGATGAGCAACAAAGATTATTTTCTATTCTTCCTTCCTTCAAGCTTCATTTATATATCTGAATAGTTTAGGGCAGAAAAAATTAAGTTGAATTACAAATCTGTAAGTTAAAAAATTAAATAAAATGAATTAAAAACCTGTAAATTAATCTGCATAAAACTTTTGGGGAAAAGTTTTGGAGGAGAATGTTGATACTACTGGCTAAAGTGAGGTTTGGGAATTATCTTTGAGTTTTGTTAATTTAAGTTATTCCTCCCTTCTATTTCTGTTGACAATTTAGAATTAATTATAATTATTGAATCATACAACTTAATATCACATAGCTTAAAAAGTCTTTCTGTCTCCTTATACCAGCTTACTCAGTTGATTTGATATTAATTCAGAGATCATATCCTCTGTGTAATTAATAAACTGTTAAGTAATACAATTTTAAAAGAAAAGTCAGTTTCAAATGTCAGAGCTCAAGCCAAGATCGTGTACAGTTTCAAATTATTTTATAGGGAATTTAGTGCCACGAAAATAAAGAAAACTTTTAAAATAACCCATTGTTCAGCATGTCAGACATGGTATTACATTTTATTTGTGCCTTACTAGCACATCCATATAGATAAAAGCTTGTTTAAAAATCTTGCAGAAAACTACAGGTGTCACTTTTTCTCATAAAAACTGCATTTTCTGTGTAGTTTATGCCTTTGATCCCTAAAAATCAGGAAAAATAAATGAAAATTTCTTTGCTTTCATTTGCAGTGATATGATGCACATTACTGATCTTAAGGAAACAATATCCACTGCCACATTGGAGCCCTGGGCCTCATGGCACCTACTGGGGAAGGTTGCTTTTTGCGTGTTTACTCTCTATATTTGTTACTTAGAAAAATAGGTGACTAGAAGATAGAAACAAATCATCAGATGGTAATGTACCAGGAAACCAAACAATAGCATGAATATGTTGATCTACAGGCTTGGTGACCTTTTGTGTTTGTTTAAACAGCTTGTTTTAATTAGTAATGGATATCGCTTACTCTTATGAACATTCTTGACAATTGAAAACAGCACCTTATAAGCTGAGGAATTGGAGAAATTTAATATGAGTGAGTTCAGTTTCTTTGAGGGGTTTCTTTGTTCTTGTCATAATGCTTGAAGTTAATGGACAACTAAAATGGAATGGCTTCATGTGTCATACACTGAGTGAAGACGACTGACAAAAAGCCATTAGTGTCCAGGAAAGAAAGACAAAGGCAGAAATTCTATCGTTTCCAGATGAGTCCTTATGATTCCCCAAACTCTTTATTAGCTTGACAAGCAAGAGGCAAGTCTATTAATGCAAAGGTCAGATAGTGCAATTGTAGCCAGAATTTTTTTTTTATTTGAAAGATAGTAGAAAATTATCTGGAATGCTAGAGTTATGGAATCTAAAAGATGATCTTTTAAAAAAACAAATTTAATGGATTGATGTTCTAAAGTAACAATTTTACCTGCCATACTACAAGGAAAGAATATAACTTTCCTTACCATATAAGTTTAAGCAGTTACTAGAAAGAAAACCTGGATTATGCTTATTTTGCAGGTACTTTAAAAGAATTTAAAATAATTCTGTAACTTTTCAGTTTCTTCTTACTCTCAAATAAAGGCACGATATTCTATAATTAAATCTGATAAAATTGTCATCATTATCAATCCGATGCAACATGAGGACCACCAAATTTGTTCTTGTCAAATTATTCTGATGTCTATAGCAGTGCCATCATCTGTCCTGTATTAAAAATATTTTAAAGTAGCTCTAAAAATTACTTTCATAGATTTGGAAAGCCATTTCTGGTGTGACACACATCTGTTCCTTGTGTTTTGCTCTGATCATAGAGCATGTTCCAGATAGGTGTTTGGGAGATGTGGTGGTTGTTTTTTATTATTTTTTTCCATTAGCTAGTGCTTGGTTGGAAACAGTGGCAATGCTACTTCCTTAGAAAATTCAGCCATCCTGATCCCTTTGGTATTGGCAACAGTGAGAAATCCGCCCCCTCCCCTTTTTTTTTAACAAGTTTTGGATTAGTACTTGGAAAGCATAGACCACCCATCCTGAGACTCACCATTCTTTGTAAATGAAAAAAGTGTTAAGAGGGGAAACATATTGTGACCTGAATATATCATCTGGTCAGTAGATAGATGACTAGGTATGAGTTTTACTTTGACTTGATTGTCATTTCCTCTTGCACAGCATTTTTACAAATTACGGTTATTGAAACTCTAGGTATACCTCTGTCTGAGTTATTTACCACACAGGAAAAAAAAATAAAACCCTAAACAAACATAAAATAAACAAGCCAAATAGCAAGCAAACTAAAACAACCCAACCAGCAACTGTATCTTATAAGATATTATTCATTTTGTTCTCTTTCTCTATACACTGTGGACAACTGTGATGCTAATATGTGTGTTAACTAATGTGAGGATTCACTACAGTATAGTGACACAGCACTGGATTGGTGGTCAAGACTCTTGAGTATCATTTCTGGTTGATTAACTAATTAGTTTTGTGACCCTCCAGGGTGAAAAATCTTACTCTCTCTCTCTCCATATAGTGTATATCTATATATGTAAAAAACCCTTGAACAATGAGGGTTTCAACTGCAGGGATTCATGGAAATTTTTCAATAATAAATACTGCAGTACTACACAGTCCATAGTTGGTTGAACCGCAGATATGGAGGAACCACAGATACGGAGGGCTGACTCTAGGTTATACATGGATTAACCCCCACGTTGTTCAGGGTGAACTATATAACATAAACAGGCATATAGCATATCTGTGGTATTCAAATTTCACAGTGGAGGTTATTAGAAATAAAATGTTTATAAAGGTTTTTGAGGGAGACGATGAAAAAAAGATTGAGAAACACTGACATCTGACAAATGACTAGATGTTGTCAAATGTTTGTTTCAGCTCTAATTTCCTGTATCTTCTATAAACAAAGCTTATGTTTCCAGATTTATCGTTTTCAAGGGCCTGAAATGTATATTTCAACCTTAAATATTAGTTATCGTATGTTCATAAGGAAAGATATGTGGTACTCCTTCAAAAAATAAAAGTTACTTTGGTTTTCTCTGGTTTTGGGAGAACATGTACTTTTATAGAAAATGTTCAAAATACAGAAATGTAGAAAGAAAAGTAAGATCATTGGTAGTGGCATATACTATTAGTTGGTTACCAAAGTATGTTTCCTTTCTTCCTGAATTTACACAACAGTATTTCTGTCCTTCTTTGCTGATAGATGCGCATGTAACTGAATTCTAGTCAATGGAACATAACTGGAAGTATCTTATTTCCAGGCCTGGGCTATTAAAACCTCTGACATAGCCTCCTCCATGCTCTAGTCAAAAAACTACTAGAGTAGTTTTGATTCTAGTCAAATGGAATGGCAATCCCTAGGACTACCTTGGAAGTCACTGGAATCCTGAATTTCTGAACGACTGCATAGCTTGTTCTTGACAAATTAGCTAATTAAGACTCATCCATTCATATGATAATATATGCATAATATATACAGTATATACAATCTACTGTTCTGTGTATTTGAGATTGATCTGTGAACAACTAGAATATTTATTGTGCCAACATGTGCCAATATTATATCTAATAAAGACATTGATACTCTATACCTGCTCTGTCCAGTATGGTAGCCACTAGCCACATGTGGCTATTTAACTTTAAATTAACTAAAATTTTAATTTCTCAGTCACATTGGCTACATTTCAAGTACTCAATAGCCACATGTGGCTAGTGGCTATCATATTGGACAGTGCAGATATAGACTATTTCCACCATAACAGAAAGTTCTAATGGATAGCACCGAGCTGTGCTGTTGAGAACTAATGCTTGTAGAGGCACATACACCCACTTGAGTACGTGCATACATGCTCACATGTATATATAGAGGAATACATATACACACATATATGCACATATGTAAAGGGAGGGTAATGTAATGGATCCAAATACATGAACTGCGCTGTGACTCTCCACAACATTTATTCTACTACTGGCTAAATGATGTGTTGGTTTGAAGAGAAATTATGGAAGTTCATGGGAGAGTTGTGAGAATTATCAGTAGAAAGTAAGGTTAAGGATGAACCAGACCTAAGTAACTACAGGTGCTACTCTTCTAATTATTCTTCTTCTCTCCTTAAACCATCTACCTCATTTTTTTTTTCTAAAAACTAAATCTAACCCATTAAGCACTTAGCTGCTGAATGAGCCTACTGATATATGAGAATGAAATTGTCCTTCATCAGTCGAGTGATTTCTATCTTCTGGATATGATTCCTCCTTTCCATCAAGGCTGTCCTTGCAGTGGTGGCACCAAATTCCTCCCTTTTCAGGTAGAAGAAGAGAGGAAGGTATAGAAAATTTTGTTGAGTGTAGTGGTTCTCAAGTCTGGAGTGGGAGCATTGACCTACCAGGGGTGAAAAATTAGCCTACATGATTCTAATATTCTCCATCCTCCTTTCCACCATCACCCTGATTCTTGCCCTTCATGTTACGAATCTGATCTTGCTCTTTGGTTTTGTGGTGATATATGCAACTTTGCTGAGTGTAATTTTATACTGTTACTTGCTAATGGGCCACAGATTCTTAGACAAGGCTGACCTGTACAACTCCCAGAATAATGATTACTTTTCTGTTTTGCATAATGGTCTTTAGGGTTTCATCTAATTTAGAAAAATAAGGAAGTAGATGAAAGTGTGTGGTGTCCAAGTTACATGGACTTTTCAAATAACCTAAGCAACGTAGGGTTTCTTCCCCATTTAAGTTAATCCTCAGTTTTATTTCCAGGAGTTGGAAACTCACAGGGGGAAAAAATGGGATGGTTGATTTAGTTCCTTGCCACCCTACACTGCAGTAATTAGGACTATATAAAACTTTTAGGTGTCTGGATAGCCGGCAGTTTTCTCGTGATATAAAAGCAGTGCCTAGTGTTTTACAGGGCCTACATATTATGTAACTGTCAGGGAAACGAGATCCAAACTCTTTCTTCTTAGGTTATTTACTGACTTAGGAGATCTAGCTGTCAGTAAGTAGGTATGAAAATGATTGCCTAGGAATTATAAAACTTTCAAACAGAAGTCACGATTTGGCTTTTCCTCCAGCTTTTTCCTCTGACTTAAAAGAAAGCATCTCTCCTTCAATGGAATGAAGTGAAAGTGAAATCAAGGGACAGGATCCTGTACCTCAGAATTTACACCACAGCTTTCCACAAGGCAACATAAAAGCTCATTTATTTCTATTCTTATTTTTTCCTAAGAAAACTGACAAGCCCTCTGGAAGTCCCTGCTGCTAGAATCCCTATCTAATGTGAGATATGGGGCCCGATTCAATAATTCTTGAGAGGTTTTCAAACTGGTTTTGAGGAGCTAGTAGGCCCACTTTGTAATAGGAAGAAGCATCTGACATTTAGAATCCTGCCCCCCAATTTGCAAACAATAGAAGAGGAAAAGCTGCGCCCTGGCTTGGGCTTCTGCTGTGCTAATTACAGAAATGTAAAGCCCAGCTGTGGTCAGACCAGCTCATCAAGGAGAGATGTGTTAGACCAAGAAAGCAAAAGAAGGACTCAAATGTTTTTCATTTTTATTCCTTGCATATTGTCTGTTAGAGCATTCAGCTCTGCTTAATTATAAACTATTTTTCCCATTTATAAACATGTTCTTCTCCTTTGCATTTAATGTGAATGAATAGCTGCTTCTAGACTAGAGTGTGGCTATGAGATTGGTGTTCAGCTTAAAGGCTGAGCTAAGATTTCTTTAACATTTCTGTATACAAATATCAATCTATAAATTTAATCTGTTTAAAAATGAAAGTTCTTGTCTCCTGTTCCAAATCCTTAACTACCCTCCTCTACTCTAAAAACAAATAAAATCAACAAAACCAAACCAAAGAGAGCAAACAAGCAAATTTTAACTTTCCAAATAAATTCTAATTTTATTTCAACAGGGGGAACCTAATGTAATTTAAATATATTTTGTTTCCCCTTGATATTTCTTCTGTGCTTGCTTTTCCTGGGGATCTGAGTCCAGATTTGAACTACAAGCATAACTTTGTTGTTATGTGCTTATTTTCTGTTAATGTAAGATATATGAGAAGAGATGAACAGAAAAAAGAAAAACTTGAGTGGCATTGGAAAGTATACATTAGTCAATGCAAACGTTTTGGACTGACTAGAAACTTTACCAGACTCCAAAATATTGAAAAGTGTTTTGAAAATGGTTTTAATGCTTTTACTGTTTGTCCTTCTCATTTAGAAGTGTAAAACATATGTACAGTGGTACTTTGTTACAGTGATGATATGTTATTGTTTGGGAAGGACAATATCAATATTCTAGGCTTTTTGTATCAATAGATATATAGGTTTGGCATTATTATATGTAATATTAATAATAGACATTTACTGAAATTGTCCTAAATGCTTTAAATGGCAAAGTAAAATGTCATTTACTTATGGGAAAGGGATCGTCACCTCATGGTTGTGCACTGCATAAACTGTAAGAATTATCATTCACATTGGTGGTCACTGTAGATTTGTATATATACATGCACAGTTGACCCTTGAACAACATGGATTTGAACTGCGTGGGTCCACTTATATACAAATTTTTTTCAATAGTAAATACTACAGCACTATATGAGCTGTAGTTGGTTGAATCTGCAGATGTGGAGAGCCAACTATAATTTATACATGTTTATACATGGATTTGTCCACTGTGTAGAGGGTCAGCACCCCTAAATCCCTGTGTTGTTCAAGGGTCAACTGTATGCATACAGTTATTTTATATATATATATAAAATGAAAATTTTCTGGCAGACAATAAACTACTTTGACGAAGGAGTAGCTTTTTCTAAACATCACAATGAGTTTGTAGTGGGGCTAAAGGTAACTAAAACAACTTGTCCAGGATCACATAACTAATGAGTAATATATATTCAAATTTTCATTCGTTCAGTCCATAGTCCCTATTCTTAATTATGGTTTGTTGAGTTGACATACTCTGAATATCAGGAATATCGTATAATAGAATTTTACTGTATTTGTGAGACTTTTGAAAATTCCTCTGACACGAAACCTCTGAAGATCTACCTGCAGAAAATACATCTGAAGAATATATCCTCCTTTAGCCTAAGTGTTTATCAGGCATTAATGTTCATTTGTTAGGTCAGTGGTTCTCAACTGGTGGTCCGTATACTACTGGTGGAACCTTGAACTTCCCCAGGTAGAACCTAGGGTTCACATAAACATTACAGGAATTTGCAAGACTACAGCAACATTAGTTAAATACAAAATCTGAATATACTTTTTAAATGTTTTAAAGCAGGCTTTTAATATTGCTCAGAGTGGGACCAGTGTTTATGAAAAACTTAGGAAAATTTGATACACACAGAATGGGAAACACTGAGATAATTCTACTTCCTCTACTTCTCTTTTCCTTATTTGCAAAGCTTTGTTTACCCACTTGGCCAACTGACACTTTTGAGTTTTACAGAAATAAGATTCTTGAGAAAGAGACAACTAAGGATAGGAGAGGGCTTTGGGTAAAATCAGGTAATAAACTCTTGGATGCCACAGGGACAGCTTGAGATCATTAAACAGGCTGTGGGTCTTAGGGAAAACTAGGCTTATTTCACAAATTTGTAATGTGTCTCATGAAGAAGAAAGCTCCCAATTCTTATCACATAAGATTAATTCACTATTTCAAATTGAGTGTGTTCCATTCAACAGGAAGGTATTGAGTGCTCTGAATGTTCAAAACACTGTGCTTCGCCCTGCAGCATACACAGATATGCAGTAATAGTCATCAATATCTGTATAGTGCTCTATAATTTACGCATTTATCAGACATCCTATCATTTAAAACCTTGAGAAGAATCTATTATGGCTATCCCCATTTAAAGAAGAGAAAATTGAGGCCCAGTGACTTGCCTAAGTTTCAGTACATAAAAGGTGTCATACATGAGATTCAAACTCAAGTCTTCCAACTTTGGCATCCATCTTATTACCATTACACCAGATTCCCTGCCCTCAACAACCTTTCACTTTAAAGTGAGAGAAATTTATACATAGCCACAAATGTGGCAATAGTGCAATTGAAAAATAAAACATCATAGTAGCATGGTTTACCAAAATATTATACCAGTAAACACTAGATTACACTCCCAAATTGGGTGACAAGTTCAGATAGTGTGACTTTTGTATTTTAGGATCAGTATATTTTTCCTTTTTGAAGTCTGAGTAGTGTTCTTTTTCATAGGTTTTCAGAAATCATAGTATGTCAGCTCTATATACTTGGGAATTAGACGCCCTCTTCTTTCTCAGGAACAGATAGACAGCTTTCCACTCAACAATTAAAAAAAGCCTGTAGTAAATTATTTTTGACCTTTTCAGTCTATTTCCATGGATCCTCTCACTGGTAGCATATGAAATTTTTTGCCAGTCTGCAGTTTGATACAAGTTTTGTTGATGCTCTTAAATAGATAGAGTCTATTAAATAAGACATAATCGCATGTAAACTCATAAAAATGAACAGTCCTCTGGGGAACCAGTGACAATAAGCTCTTAAGTTTGAGAGAAGATTCTTAGCAGATATCAAGGCTGCTCTGATTCAAATATGTCTTGCAAGAAAGCACTATGGCGGTAAAGATTTAAGCAATTTCATCTCCAAACAGAGATTAAAATTACTTGAGCTGGTAGAATTCCATAACCCACCTGCTGCTTTTGGAAGGTTGAAAACATTTTTTTTTTCAGATACTTTTGTTTTCAATGAAATTTTTGTTGTGAGCATTTCCTCCTTGACTCTCTGTGATATACTTATTTTTGAGGCACTACAAATCAGTATAATTTAGTTATATTTTACTATTTCCTAAGTCAACAATTTTTCTTAATTAACAACATGTATAGGAGAAGAAGGATGGATTAGAAAATTTGAAGTCATCATACAACACTTGGGTAGCTTTCTATGAATAGTGTTTTATGATTTCCTATCAGTATCCCTTCCCATGTGGATGTAAAAATGTACTTGAGAATGGAAAAGTTAGAATAAATAGCAGTTGTCTATAAAAATTGTTGGGAAAGCAGTCATCACATGACCTGTTGCCTGTCCTGGGACCGCCCAATTAGTGCTCTGGGTCTGGAACTTTCCCTTATGTGGAGGCCAGGTTCCAAGCTATTGCTTGACCCTAGATTCTTCTTACTTATTAGGAGAAATCTTTCCTTGTCCTGGGTGTGCAGTGAACTTCTTATATTGCTTAAGCATGTGCGTCATATGGCACCTGGCCAGTCCCACTCTCTTCCTCTCTTCTGCAGCCTGAGAGGGGTATGTGCAGTTCATTGCCCTGAGACAGCTCTCTGGAGAGACCCCTTGGCCATGGGAGACTGGAGCACACTAGAGATGATGATATTGCTGCATCTCTTCTCCTTTTTGTGAGTTAAGCATTGTTCCAACCAGGGTCTTGTGTATTGAGTCCTTCTCAACAACTCTGAACCCATTGAAGATGCAATGGGCCAAGCTGTGTGGGATCATACTTCTGGTGGTTGGCATTGTTACACTCTTTGGCATCCTCTACACAGTGAGAATCTTCACCAGAGACTGGTAGCTGGATCTTCCTGTTCCACAAAAATGAAACCTAGTTTTTGATTTAAAAAATCCCAGTCTAGGGTTATTTGAAATAGTTATGAACACCTGGCAGCAATGCAAAATGCACTTAAAAGTGTCTCCTCAAAAATGTGAAACATATTATTGAGAGGTTTGAGATTAATCTGACCTATTTTAATACCAATTTTAATATAATTTGTACATTTAACTTGCATTTGGGTTAGGGATAAAGATGTCATGTGTATGGTATGACTACTGTCCTGCTTACATATGATTTTTTTGACCTTTAAGAAATCATCATCATCACAATGGTCACCACTTCCTCTTTCAGAAACTCAAGTATACACACAGTCACTGACTAGATTCTCCAAAATATATTGTGAATCTGTTCATTTTCTTCCATCTCCACTGCTATGATCCTGGTCTAAGGCACCATTATCTCTCACCTGGATTACTGCAATAGCCCCCTATAATTCCTCTCTACCTCACAGTTAAATTAATCTCTTTAAAATATTAATTAAATTTTGTAATCCTCTTGGTCAAAATCCTCCAATGCTTTCCCATCACACTTGGAATAAACCCCAAAATCTTTTTCCTTGCCTATAAGGCATATACTCTATCTTATACAAGCTGTTCTAGAAAATATCAAAAGAGGAAAAGTTGCCAAAGTCATTTTATGAAGTAGGTTAAACCTGTTACCAGCACTTGAGGTATAAGTGTTAGAAAATTATCGTCAAGAAAAAAGACTTATAGGCCAATATCACTCATGGACACAGGTACAAAAATCTATGCATATAAAATACTGGCTAATTGAATCCTAGATTGTATTAAAACTAATATGTCATGATTGAGTACTTGTTATCCCAGGAATGATATGATCGTTCAAAAATTAGAACTTTAGGGCTTCCCTGGTGGTGCAGTGGTTGAGAGTCCGCTTGCCGATGCAGGGAACACGGGTTCGTGCCCCAGTCCGGGAAGATCCCACATGCTGCGGAGCAGCTGGGCCCGTGAGCCATGGCTGCTGAGCCTGCGCATCTGGAGCCTGTGCTCCGCAACGGGAGAGGCCACAACAGTGAGAGGCCCGCGTACCACAAAAAAAAAAAAAAAAAAAAAATCAGAACTTCCACCCACTTAATTCATCACATTGAAGAACTTTTAGTTCTTTAATATTATATGACTTCCAGGACTTTTATGTCTAGTTCAGATGTTTCCTCTGACATAGAGACTTTCTATATCTGCTTGCATAATTAACATTTCATTTGAATGTTCTTTAAGCATTCTCAAAATTAACACAGCCAAAACTGTGTTGATATTTCTTCCAAAACCTGCTCCTCTCTAAGTTTCCCCAACTCAGTAAATGGACACTTCCCTCCATTCCATCCAGAAGCTGACCATTTCTCAGCATGTACCACCCGAGTCCTAGTTGCCATCATCTCACCTGGAATAGCCTACTGGCTGGTATTCCTGTTGTCAATTTTTTTTTTTTGCACTCCTGTAGTCTTTTTTTTTTTTTTTTTTTTTTTTGCGGTAAGCGGGCCTCTCACTGTTGTGGCCTCTCCCGTTGCGGAGCACAGGCTCCAGACGCGCAGGCTCAGCGGCCATGGCTCACGGGCCCAGCCGCTCCATGGCATGTGGGATCTTTCCAGACTGGGGCATGAACCGGCGTCCCCTGCACCGGCAGGTGGACTCTCAACCACTGCGCCACCAGGGAAGCCCCTGTATTCTATTTTAACAGAGTAATTCTGTTAAAACATAAGATAGATCGTGTCATTCCTTAGCTCAAAACCCTCCAATGGCTTTCCTGGCTCCATCAGGGTAAAAGCAAGCTTTAACAAGGGTATCCAGGGACTTCCCTGGCGGTCCAGTGGTTAAGACTACATGCTTCCACTGCTGGGGGCACGGATTCAATCCCTGGTCACTAAGATGCTGCATGGCCAAAAAAAAAACAAACAAACAAAAAAAAACAAAACCCAAAACAATGGTGTCTACAACCCCCCATAGTCTGCCTTATTTCCTCTTGGCTTCATTTCCTGCCACTCTTCCTCCTCTCTCTTAGCTCCAGCTCAGCAGTTGACTTTCATCAGCCTGGATTGCTTTGCTGTTCTCCCAGTTATTCATGTGACAAACTCCCTCCTTTTCTTTTGGTCTTTATTTAAATGTTACCTTTCTAGTGAAGTCATCCCTTAATACCTTATTTGAAATTGCCAGCCCTTCATTACTTGCCTTCTTTTTAATGTTTTTGCTCCATATGCTAATATCTTTCTTTCTTTCTTTCAACATGTTTTTCAATTTTGAAATCTTGGTGTGTCTGTTCTAATATTTCTCCTAATGATATCCATATAGAAATAGTTGTGCTCCTTAACTGTCTTGCTATCCAGGCCTGTGAGTTCATTTTCCCCTGGGAGTCTCACCGATGCTGTTAGGTAGTACAAATAGAGGAAGGCCAGACCCTTGTCAGGGTCAGCTCCAAAGATTTTAGTGTGTATGTTTTGGAGTGTGTGTGTGTGTGTGTGTGTGTGTGTGTGTGTGTGTGTAAGAGAGAGACACCTCAGGTGAAGAGACCAGGTACCAGAAAACCATAGCCTACTAAACAATTCCTTAGATCAGATCCTCACACTTTGCACCCCAAGACCCAAGGAGAAGCAGCTGTAGGATGAGACATACATAGATTATAATTCACCAGCCCTGGGTGCTTGGAAGGATAAGGGTGAGATGCTTCTCATCTGAGGTTAGTTACTTCTCCCCTGTTTCTCTCAGCAGCTCCCAAGCAGAGGACTTTGTCTTGTTTTGATTTAACCTTTGAGAACACCTGGACCAGAAATGTGAGTTATGCAGGTATGGGAGCAGTGGAGATGGGAGGAACAAAAGGGAAGGGGATACAACAGCAGATCCCCAAGGGTGGTATCCTCTCTCTTTTGGCCTCAAGCCAATGCTACTACTCCACATACACCAGTTAGTTCAAACCTTTCTCAGCAATGCTCCCTGGGTTTTCTCAAAGTTTTCTCAATATCTTGATATTTTTTAAGTGGGAGTGGTCTTGGGGAGGGATCCAGAAGTTGTGGTAGTTCAGCATCTTGTTCTAGAGCATATTACTGTGTAACTTACTTATATTGCTTATTTTCTGGGTTTTTTTTTCCTACGATAAGATCTTTAAGTGCAGAGATTTTTTCTGTTTTGTTCACTGTTCTATCTGCAGATTCTAGGACAGTGACTCTTACACAGTAAGTATCAATACTTATTGAATAAGGAGACAGTCACAGATTGGGAGGAGTTTTCGAATACCTAAAACCAACAAAGAAATCTGGAATATATAAGAAACTCCTACAAATGAATATCACAAACACAATACCCAAAAGGAAAAATAAAGAGTATAAACAACAATTCAAAGAAGGAGAAATAAAAAATGACCAACAAGTATACGAAATGATGTTCAACCTATAATATAACTATGAGATATAATTTTATACCCATTAAATTGGCAAAGGTTAGAAAATACATAATACCAAGTGTTGGCAGGGATGTGGGCAAGTGAGAATTTCTAAGAACTGTGGATAGAAGTATAAACTAGTACAGCTACCTTGGAGGGAAATCTGGCAGTGCTCAGTGAAATGGAGCATGGAGATAAGGTCCACAAGTGGAAATATGTGAGGATATCTACTGCAGGATTATTTGTGGTAGCAAGGATTAAGAGGTATTAACAAGGTAGATAAGTAAACTGTGGTATATGGATATGATGGGATGCAGAAGTCATGAATTATATTTATGTCTGGCAAAATGAACAGAACTCAAAAACATAATGTTTAGTGAACATATAGGAAACAGCATGTGATTATTAGTGATTAGTAATTAAATATTAATATATGTATATAATAAAATTACACTCTAAGTTCATCTAAACTATAAAACACTCTACTTTTCAAGGAAAATTGTATGTTTAAGGAAAAACAGATCAAATATAGTGGGTGAAAATAAGATAAAATATGTGATTTTTTAGTACAGATGACAGCAGTGTGTCATAAACTGGAGTGTGTGGTGACTAAATTCTACACATCAGGGGTTTAAAAATAGTAAGAATATGGGGATGGGGTTGACAGCTTAGGTCTCGGAGGCAGTAGCAGGGTTCCCAGAAGTTCTGCTCCCAGACTGCTACATTGAGCTCTATATTGAATGAAAATAGAGATTTTCTCGGATTCAACTTGTTACAAGGTATGATTTCGTAATGCTAATAGTTGTTGCAGTAGTTGTAGATAAGGGAGCCGCCAACCTGCTAGATAGATTGTGTCACAGCCAGTTTTTCATGTGAATTATACTCTACTGAATTGCTGCATTCTATCCAATCATTAGGGCTGAAGAAACCTTTGCATGGGGAGGGGACTTAGGTTGAAAACATGCTGCCAATAGAGATTCATGCCAGGAATGGTGCCAGCTACTGGATGTAAAAAATGGAGTAAGACAGAATCTGTCTTCAAAAAGCTCACAGTCTACTGGGGCAGACAGAAACATAAATATATAAATAATTAAAATAATATGGTATATGTAATCATAGATGTCAGTTGGAATTAATAAACAATGTTTGATAGTTACAGTTCAAACTTTGCATATCATTCCTTGAATGAAACAGTGTCTCACTGATACCCATATTCATGAACCTAAAAGGTACACACAGGTGAAAGAACAGAAAAAAAATCTTTGATTTCTTTTTTTTATTATGTAAAACCAATGTTTCTGAGATGTTCTAAAAAAAATAGCCTTATACATGATCAGAATGCAGGTATAAACAGTATTCATTAAAGTAAACATAAAATGTTTACATCTCAAATGCACTAGCCTAGGAGTTAACCCCTTGTAGTCTTTGCACGTAAACTGTGTAATATGCAAATCACTTTCCCAGATGATTTTTTATTTGAAGGTATGTAGGTTTAATTTTTAAAAAACCAGCTTCAGCTCTGTATTGCTCTGTATACTGAAGTGTCAAGGCTAAACTATTAGAATGGGTATTGGGTAAAACTTTTAGAATTTGTTTTTTGTTTTTTTGCATGACAGATTATTTTCAGAGTTAATAGCATTTTAAAAACAGAATTAAATTTTCTTCAAGTTTTGTTGATAGAATCATGCTGTACTGGCAATACTTTCCTCCCCCTTTGGCTTTAATTCATGTCAGTGTCTAAAAAAACAGTCAAGCCCTTCATCTGCAAGCTGTGGCTCATTTATATTTGTAGGTACTTACTCTTGCTTGGAAGTGGAAAAAAAGTTATGTCACTGTCTTTGGAAGATAAGGGAAATTAGTGTGAAGGGTAGTGAATTGTCCTGAACTTTGGAAGACTATATTCAACCAAAAGGAAAAGCCAAGTCCTTGCTTCAGAGATTGTGGTTTGATAGCATTAGCACTGCAAGGAATAAACACTTTATTATTAAATATCTTTCTAAGAGTTCTGTTTTATTTTATTTTTTAAATACTGTCCCCTGCTCCCTCCCCTCTGGGTCATATGCTCTCACACACCCATGCATTCAACTCTGGCATGTTAGAATGGATTTATCATGTAAGCCCTTCTCATCTACCCCAGATGGGCCAGAGGACACACCTTTCACCACCACTGTAAGGAATAAATTGCTGAGGAGAGCCCCAGAATCCTTGAAGAGTCTGTGGTCACTTTTCTTTGTGGGTCAGAAATTATAGTGGGAAGTGCTGCTGCTGAATTGGACAACTAAATGCAACGTGGATAACTGAATCTCACAGTGACTGGGTCATGTCACAAGGTGGGTGTGGTTACCATAATGGACAACAGAGTCAAAGCAGTATTCAGAATAATCTTGACCTGAGCAGACCTATGGACTTGGCTAATTGATCATGGTGTCCCTAGCAGTGACATAGATGGGAAGTCTACTAAATTCTTACTTAATCTGTATAAGTGGGAGAGTTCTCGGTCAAGTGAATAGAAGTCTAACTGGAATCATTAAAACAGAGTCATGACCCCTTAATAAATTCCCAGACTTGAGCCAGTTTACAGACCAAGAACCCCATGAATGAAAGGGAGGTCAGGTCTCCTTAAGGAAGAACCTTCCTACAATGCCAAAATTTATACTGCTAACCTTTCTCCCAGCCTCCTCAAAGGCATCTATTGCCTTTTAACAAGGTTACTATGCACTGAAAAAAAGAGAGAATCACATTTTGATTTTTAGGCATTGCCTCTGAAATGAAATTAATTCCAGGAGACCAAAAGTGTCACTGTGGTCTACCAGTCAGAGTTTAAGCTTAAGGAGGTCAGGTGATTGATGAAATTTTACTCCAGGTCTATCTCACAGTTGATTTAGTGGATTCTTGAATGGCTATGGACTGAATGTGTCTTCCGAAAATTTATATATTGAAACCTAATGCCCAAAGTGTTGGTATTAGGAGGGGGCCTTAGATGAGGATGGAGCCCTTATTAATAAGATTAGTGCCCTTATAAAATAGTTCCCCCAGAGCTCCTTAGCCCCTTCCACCATGTGAGGACACAGTGAGCAGGTGCCATCTGTGAACCAGAAAGTGGGTTCTCACCAGACACTGGATCTGTCAGAGCCTTGATTTGGACTTCCCAACCAACAGAACTGTGATAAATACATGTTTATTGTTTATAATCAATTCAGGTTGTGGTATTTTTGTTATAACATCCTGAATGGGCTAAGACACAAACCCATCTTGTGGTTATTTCCTCAGTTCTGGAATGAATAATTCAAATAGACATACTCAGCAACTGGAAAATTCAACTCTTATCTTTAAAAGTATGTCTTGGTCTACTTGGGCTTCCATAACAAATTTTTAGACTGGGTGACTTAAACAACAGAAATTTATTTTCTTACAGTTCTGGGGACTAGAAATCCCAGATCAGGGTGCCAGCATAATCAGGTTTGTTGGAGGCTCTCCTCATGGCATTCAGATGGCTTCCTTCTAACTATGTTCTCAGGTGGCCTTTCCTAAGGGCATGCATGCTGAGAGAGTGCAAACCATAATTCTCTCTGATGCCTTATAAGAGCACTAATACTATCATGAGAGCCCCACCCTTATGACCTAATTGACCCTAATTACCTTTCAAAGCCCCCATCTCCAAATACCATCATGTTTGGGAGAGGGCTTCAACATATGAATTTAGGCGACAAGCATTCAGTCCATAATATTCCACCCCTGAACGTCTAAAATTAATGTTCTTCTTGAATGAAAAATATATGCATTGCATACCAACAACCCCAAAGTCTTAACTTGTTTTAGCATTAACTCTAAAGTCCAAAAGTTTCATCTCAATATCGTCTAAATTGGCTATGAGTGAGCCATGAGGTGCAATTCATCTGGAGGCAAAATTCCCCTCCAGCTCTGAACCTGTGAAATTATACAAGTTATGTGCTTTCAAAATACAATGATGGGCAGTCATAAGATAGACATTCCCGTCTCATTTTTTTTTTTTTTGCAGGGTAGGAATAAAGATGTAGACATAGAGAATGGACTTGAGGACACGGGGTGGGAGGAGGAAGCTGGGGCAAATTGAGAGTAGCATTGGCATATATACACTACTGAATGTAAAATAGTTACCTAGTGTGAAGCAGAAGCATAACACAGGGAGATCAGCTCGGTGCTTTGTGATGACCTAGAGGGGTAGAATAGGGAGGATGGGAGGGAGGCTCAAGAAGGAGGCGATATGGGGACATATGTATGCATATGGCTTATTCACTTTGTTGTACAACAGAAACTAACACAGTACTGTGAAGCAATTATACTCCAATAAAGATCTATTAAAAATAAAAAAGATAGACATTCCCATTCTAAAAAGGAGTAATAGGAAAGAAGGAACAGGTGACGGATCTAGAGCAAGTTCAAAGCCTAGCAAGGCAAATTCCATCAGATATTAAGGCTTGAGAATAATCCTCTTTGCTTTGATGCTTTGCTTTCAAAGCTCTACCCACTGGAGCCGAAGCACCACTCCCCTGGCTCTAGGTGGGAGTCCCAGTCCCTGGCTCCACAGGATGGTCTCAACTCCAAGGCTGTGGTCAGAGGCTGTCTGGCCTATTGAAACTGAGGTAGTGGTTCTAATAATTTCTAAATTGCTTTTGAGATACTTCTCTTTTCTTGAAGGATAGTGCACGTATGCAGATAAATAGCTGTATGGCCCAGTCCCTGCAGGATCTAAGAAGTCCAACATCTTTCTTCATTTCATCCTGTCTCCAGCCCCTTCAGTTCAAATTGGTACTGCTTCTGCTCTTATAATACCATAAACTCTCTATCAAGTGATAGTCCAACTACACCTTTGGTGTTCTTTCTGACACAATTTCTCAGTGTTTTGCAATATGAACAGGCTGAGAATTTTCCAAATCTTTAAGTTTGGGTTACTTTTTTGCTTAACATGCTTCTTTCTACTCATCTCTTTCTTCTCACATTTTACTATAAGCAGTCAAGTGGAACAAAACCCCACTTTGCATAGTTTTGCTTAGACGTCTCCTCAGCTAATATCATTCTCTTCACTTGCAAGTTCTACCTTCCACAAAACACTAGAACACAAATACAACCCAGCCAAGTTCAATATCACTTTATGACAAAGATTGCCTTTCCTCCAGTTTTCCAATAACATCTTCCTCATTTCCATCTGAGACCTCACCAGAACTGCCCTTAATGTTCATGTTTTTACCATGCATTTCAAAACTCTTCCGTCTATACTCATTACCCAGTTCCAAAGCTGCTTCCACACATGTTTAGGTACTTGTTACAGTAGCAACTACCTGTCTTGGAACCAAAATCTGTGTTAGTCTGGGTTCTTCAGAAAAAACAGAAGCATATAATGTATTACATATATATAAACAGGAAAGATA